>NC_037682.1:81363967-81389522 GCF_003255815.1 Theropithecus gelada
CATATACACCATGGAATACTATGCAGCCATAAAAAAGGATGAGTTTGCGTCCTTTGTAGGGACATGGATGCAGCTGGAAACCATCATTCTTAGCAAACTATCACAAGAACAGAAAACCAAACACCGCATGTTTTCACTCATAGGTGGGAACTGAACAATGAGATCACTTGGACTCCGGAAGGGGAACATCACACACCGGGGCCTATCATGGGGAGGGGGGAGGGGGGAGGGATTGCATTGGGAGTTATACCTGATGTAAATGACGAATTGATGGGTGCAGTAGACCAACATGGCACAAGTATACATATGTAACAAACCTGCACGTTATGTACATGTACCCTACAACTTAAAGTATAATAATAATAAATAAATTTAAAAAAAAATAAAAAAAAAAAAATAAAAAAAAAAAAAATAGTCAAGACATAGTAATCAATTAATAAAGGAATTTGCATAAACAATATAAATAGTACGATAGGATTTATAGAACACTTAAGAGTTACCTCTGTTTACACAGATTAGGTAGGGAAGGTAGTAAAAGAGGATTTTACTTTATCAGAATTGTTTGAAATATTTGTAGCAAGGACGCATATGTGTATCATTCGTATAATCTGAATAAAGATAAATAGGTCATCAGATACACATATGCGTCCTTGCTACAAATATTTCAAACAATTCTGATAAAGTAAAATCCTCTTTTACTACCTTCCCTACCTAATCTGTGTGTGTCCTTTGTAGGGACATGGATGCAGCTGGAATCCATCATTCTTAGCAAACTATCACAAGAACAGAAAACCAAACACCGCATGTTCTCACTCATAGGTGGGAACTGAACAATGAGATCACTTGGACTCGGGAAGGGGAACATCACACACCGGGGCCTATCATGGGGAGGGGGGCGGGGGGAGGGATTGCATTGGGAGTTATACCTGATGTAAATGACGAGTTGATGGGTGCAGCACACCAACAAGGCACAAGTATACATATGTAACAAACCTGCACGTTATGCACATGTACCCTACAACTTACAGTATAATAATAATAAATAAATTAAAAAAAAAAAAAAAGATAAATAGGTCAAATGTTACAGGTTGGATAGGAAAAGATGCCTGCTTTATCTCTGCAAAAAATAAAACACAGAATTTGGGGATTGTTGAGATTTTGTATCGTATACCAAAAAGTCTGGTGATTTGAAGTATTAAAGATGGCAAATCAAGGATAAGAGCTATCAGAACAAAGGATGGAAGATGTTACAGCAGGTGCCTTCTGGTATTTCCCTCATTGTCTTCCCTCAACACCTTCAGCCATATGCATACATTTCCATGTGAAACACCCTATGTTAAAACATAGAAATGAATGTTCCTATGTTAAAATATATTAGATATATATGCATACTCACAAATATCCATATCTGAAAAGATGTGTGCCTAATTGCTAAGAGATATTATCTCTGAGTTTTTATGTTTAAGAGACTTATTTATTTCCTTGCTACTTATCTGCATAATTTCTATGGTTTAATCTATGGCAAGCATTTATTGCTTTTGTAATATAAAAGATATAACTATTTTAATTTGAAAAATTGCAAAACTAGAAACAACTCTAATGTTACCTTGTTATGCAACATACAGAGTAAGTCTGCAAACCAACGGAAGGACTGGATATCTCTGCATACCCAAATAAAGTATAGTCTTCTAAGCTTGTATGGTTTCCAGTCATCCCTTAAAATTAAAATAACATGATAGTGATTAGGATGGCAAACACAAATATTAAGGAATTCTTATATTTTTGAAAATTTACTTTTCATTAGTAAGCAACCAATAAAAATCAGTCATTTACATTTTAGCAGCTGATACAGCACTTACCATGAGACCTAAATGAATTTAATATGTAATATATTGACTCAAGGATATGACATAGTTCATGAATTTAGGTGTTTAAGTGTTAAATGAATTTAAGTGTGAATAATATTCACAAGTATGCATATCATTCATTTCCAGTTGAAGGTCATAACTAAATTGGACCAGAATAATATCGGGCCTTGCATCTCAGAAAAAAAAAGTTTTCAATTTTCAGTGAATTCTATCACAGACTGAGTAGGGCTCCAAAGGTCATCCAGTCTTGCCCTGGCTTTTTGGCAAAATGAGCCAAACCATTTCAGAAAGTTGGTTGTTTATCCCCTCTTAAAAATCATTAAAGAAAGAGATTTCACAATCATGTACGACGTAATGCATTCCAGCAACTCATAATTCCAAGTTTGGATCCCCATTTATAAAAAGTAGGCTTGAGGTTAAGAAAATATTCTTCCTTTTTCATAACATTAGGTAACCAAATAACTTGTAATGTGTTGTCAGAAACAAATTATTTCTAGCTTAGAGCATGATCATTTTTGTAAGAACCACCAGAAAGTACCAAATTTACATCTAGTATTTAAAACTGAAATAAAATATAATTCAAACACATCACTTAAATTTATTATTTCTTTTTTGGTTCTGAAAAAAAAAAAGTAAATGGAATAGATTTGAGAGTAACTTTCTACTTTTATTTTGCTTTGTGTTTTCATAAGAATGTTGATCAATTAACTTTTGCTTATAATCCTGAAACTAAAATAAGTTTTAGTTTAGTATTTCCTGGTCGGACAATTTCACCTTTTTTTTTTTTTTTTTTTTTTTGGCTCTGTCACCCAGGCTGGAGTGCAGTGGTATCACCTCTACTCACTGCAACCTCCTCCCAGGTTCAGGAGATTCTCATGCCTCGACCTCCATGGTAGCTGGGATTACAGGCGTGCACAACCATGCCCGGTTGATTTTTGTGTTGTTAGTAGAGACAGGGTTTCACCATGTTGGCCAGGCTGGTCTTGAACTCCTGGCCTCAAGCGATCCACCCACCTCAGCCTCCCAAAGTGCTGGGATTACAGGCGTGAGCCAATGTGCCCAGCCACAATTTCACCTTTGAAGCTACTTTTCTTTAGTCTGTTGTAAATTTGCTAAGTGATAAATGAAGGAATGATGTGTTCAGTTGTCATCTCAGAAAAGCCTGACCATACTTCAACAATAAACCCAGCCCTTTATTTCCATATCCATTAATGTCTACCTTTTGTCATAATTGTAATATTTTCTGAAACAATTTTATTTATATTTCTCATTGCTTTCTTTTTTACCTGCCCCATTTGAATGTAAGCTTTTTAAAGGCAGGGACTCTGTTTTCATTAATTGCTGTCTTTCCAATACCTGTAAGATCTATTGGCAGATGGGTGCACAAAAATATTTGTTGACTGAATGAATGAGTAGAACCACTTACCACTGATGAGGATATAGAGAAATGAAGGATGGAGGTGAATGACTTCTAACAGAGGAAAAGGACAGAGGAGTGCATAACTGTGATATGACATCTTTCTACAAGAGAATATGCTGGGAGTCACAGACCACATGTTGAGAATCACTGAATTATTCCCCTCCTCAATCAGTAAATGGAGGTCCTTGATCAACAAGTAGAATAATTCAATAAGGAATTATTTTATACTAAAAAGAGAGATGTCTGAAATATTGGCAGTTCTCTATTTGGATTAATAAATAGATCAAAATGACATACAGCAGGGTGTTGAGTATTGATGCAAATGGAGTTACTCCAATGCCTCCAGCCACACAGAGGCTGATCTCATAGTTCAGTGATTCCTCAAACGGACTTCCAAAAGGACCATCAATATACAGCCTGTAGAGCAGTCAGACAAAGGTGGGAAAAAATGAAAATAAGTTAAATTAATTTTCTGTACCATATAATAAACACGCTGAATACAATCTCTACACTTTGTGATAGGACAGGCCTTATTTCACTGATTCTCATAATGGTCAGCCTAAAGGAATAACAAATGTTGTTTATGAATTGTCAAGATTAAAACAAGTACATCTGTTTCTCAGTATGCCTTTTTTTGAGGAACCATTAATTAAAAGTATAGAGTAATGTAAATATGATCATGCCAGATAGCTAAGGACAAGTTAAAGCTCTGATCATATTAGATTACTATATGGGACTAAAATAAAATAACGATTGCTTTACTGTGTCTAAATTCAAAAAATATTTTTTCCAATGGCAGTAGTAGAAATACTTATTTAAACATTTACTATGTGAACAGAAAAATAATAGGAGTAAGGAAAAGAATTTGGCACTGTTCTTCCTCTTGGCCTGGTTGTTCATAAGTATAGAACTTTACTTATAAACTGATAGTTCTTTAGCTGTAAAGAGCAGTCACAAAGGAAGCTCTGAAGTTCTAATTAGTCTGCTCATGTTTATATATTCAAGTGTGTGTGTATGTGTGTGTGTGTGTGTGAGAGAGAGAGAGAGAGAGAGAGTGAGCATAGCGAAATCCTTCTTAATGCAATAGAAATGCTAATTGTTCATATAATAATTCATCCTCCCATTCTTTCTTAGTAACAGACAATTAATTTTATTCAGGGAAGCAAAATGTCCAGCCAAAACAGTACATTTCTCAAATTCCCTACATCTGTTTTGGCTGTGTGAATATATTTTGGCCACTGCCCCCTCCTTCCTACTTGTCTGCTTTCTGAGCTACACACCCACACACACACCCTCCCCACTCCCCACAAAGCTACTCTTCAGTGTTTGAAATAAATCTGGACAGGACAACTAGAACTCAGTGTTCTAGTCATTTACTAGGGCTGGGATACCACACAAGTTACTTGTCCTCTCTAAACTGGATTTCCTTCATCTGTAAAAGAGTCAATAAGATGTGATACTACAGAAAAAAAAGTGTGCTAAGAATTGTAGAGGGCCACACAAATATCAGAAATATATTTTGTTAATGGCATCAATCAGTGCCTACAGTACACTGACAGGCCTTCTGGGAGGCCCAGCATTGATGCAAGAAATGGGCTAAGTCCAGTATGAGCTGGGAAATGTAGGTGGGAATTTGGTTTTAAAGCCCTTGGAGAATCAGTTGTTTTTCATTTGAAATGCTTTTTTTGTTTTGTTTTGTTTTGTTTTTTGTTTTTTGTACCAGGAGAGAGAAAACTTTGCTTTTCTTGGAGAAAATAAGAAGATAAAATTACTAGTAATTTATTATTTCATGACATCCAGTTTTTTGAGGGAGATGGAAACTGAAACTGCTTAAATCACTTTTTTTAACATATTTAATCTGATTAATGTGTGAAATATACTGCCTTTCATTTATGAGCAGTGACTTTCTCCCTATCATAGTACATGGTCTTTAAAAGAATGCCATGTTGTTATTATCATAACATATGTAACCAGATTGTAGAAATTACAGGCAACTCTTTAAAGTCTTGCTATAACATAGTAGAGATGAAATCAATTTGACACATTTTTAAACTTCAGTTGATAACTAATGAAAAGAACATTTATGAAGGATTGTGGATCTAACATAATTCTAAAAATAAGAGATATCTTCTTCTCTGACCCCCTCAGAAATATATAAACATTTTTTACATTTAAATTTTTCCCTTGAAAGCAGTATTTACACTTTAAAAAACTGATTTAATTCTTTCATTAAGATTTATAAGTTTCAAGCTACAATTCTATTTTATGTGGCTGAATGTAAATATACTTGTTAAAGCTTTTAACATGGTGCCTGAACATAGTGAGAACCTGATAAATATTAGATATTTAAGAATAACATAATAAATACTATATTATTATTAAAAGTAAAGGTTTGTAATTTATAACATTTAATGTTCATATAAGTGTAAAGTTTTGAAAAATATTTGCCTTTTAAAATCTTTTCTGATCAGCTGTCACTTTAAACAGTTATTTTAATTAATAAAAAAATTTCAAGGGTCTGGTGTAGTGGCTCACACCTGTAATTCCAGCACTTTTGGAGGCTGAGGCAGGACAATTGCTTAGGGCCAGAATTTTGAGACCAGCCTGAGCAACATATTGAGACCCTTGTCTTAAGTATTAGCTGGGCATGGTGGCAAGTGCTTGTAATCCCAGGTACTAGGGAGGCTGAGGCAGGAGGATGGCTTAAGTCCAGGAGGTTGAGACTGCAGTGAGCTGTGATCACACCACTGCACTCCTGCCTGGGTGACGGAGTAAAACTCAGTGTCCAAAAAAAATTTTCTTTTTCAAGAAATGCCTGAGACTCTTACCTCAGAAACCTAAAATAAGTTATAATAACAATGGATACTCTTCACCGAACATTTAATCCAGGGTTGGTACTGAATGTTCTATATATACCTTCACTGTTAATCCACACAACAAATTTCATAGGAAAGTATAATGCCTATTTTATTGCATTGGGAACTAAAACTCAAAAAGGTTAAATAATTTTCTTAAGGTCACTCATATTAAGGGGGGAGGACTTTTACTAAATTCATTCTGAATCTAACTCCAAAGTTAGATTCAAAGTTACTATTTTTTTAATAATCAGATAATAATCATTACAATTATCAAATATTTTGGTGAGGTGTATTATATAAAGGTAAAAACAAAAAAAGGTTCCAGGACAATTATCATCTAACAATTCTCTCTTCATGTAGGAAAAAAGTGAGTGTGATTAACTATTCCTCCGGAGAGGATGGTATTGCAGTTTTAGACCATTCTAGTCTCAGGAGGTAATCATATCAGTAGAAACAACAAACAAAAGGAATGAGTTTAAAGTGTGTGATGGTTCTCCCTTGATGGTTTTCAAATTTTACTGTGTATCAGAATTTCCTGTAGGGCTTGTTAAAACACAGAATGCTAGGCCCTACTCCGAGTCTTACTGACTCAGAAGTCTGAGCATTTGTAGTTTCCACCATTCCCCCAGGAGATACTGATGTTGCTGACAGAGCAGGTAAGGAGGGTAAGGAGTGAGCTAGTGCAGGTGGTGATTTTACAGAGGGTCCCTGACTTAGGATAGTTCGATTTAAAATTTTTTGACTTTATGATGGAGTGAAAACGATATGTACTCAGTAGAAACTGTACTCAAAATTTTGAATTTTGACCCTTTTCTGGACTAGTGGTATTTGGTACAATAGTCTCTCATGATGCCAGGCAGCTGCCACAGCTGCCAGTCAGACACATGATCATGAGCTTAATCAACCAATACTGTACTCTACAGTGTATAGCAGCATTCAATACAGGTAGGTAATTTTTCAATCCCTGCCCCTCTCCCTCCCCACTGTCTATTGTTCCCATCTTCATGTCTCTGTGTACCCAATGTTTAATTTTCTGTTTTTGCACGTAAACAGAAATAAAAACAAATAACTTATTTTCATCTCAATAGATGCAGAAAAAGTTTTCGATAAAATCCAACATCCCTTTATGATAAAAACCCTCAATAAACTAGGCATATAAGGAACATGTCTCAAAATAATAACAGTCATCGACGACAAACCCACAACCAACACCATCCTGAAATGGCAAAAGATGGGTGCATTTCCCTTGAGAACCAGAACAAGACAAGGGTGCCCGCTCTCACCACTCTTATTCAACATAGCACTGGAAATTCTAGCCAGAGCAGTCAAGCAGGAGAAAGAAAGAAAAAGCATCCAAATAGGAAAAGAAGTCATACTGTCTCTCTTTGATGATGATTTGCTTCTATACCTAGAAAACCCGAAAGACTCCGCCAAGAGAACTGATAAATGACTTCAGTAGTTTCAGTATACAAAGTCAATGTATAAAAATTAGCAGCATTTCTGTATACCAATAACATTCAAGCTGAGAGCCAAATCAAGAACTCAGTCTCACTTACAATAATTTGTAATTATTATCTAATGCAATCTCATGTTAAAATAAAAGCAACATTGTTTAAAAAAAAAAAAAAACTCTGACATTTATCTCTTGGAATTCTGAATGATTCAGTTCAGTCAAGGCCTTACAAATTAATTAATTTAAAGTCTGCAAGGATAAAAATTCTTTGGCAAGGAGTCCCCATAAAATAATCATGCTATCAAAATTATTCTCTCATAACCATTACGAATTGTTACATTTAATATAAGATTTTTAACAAAGGAAGGATTTTAGGCTACTTTGTTGACTGACAATTTCTGCTTAAAAAAAAAAAACAAACCCCAAATAAACAACAAAAATTTCTCAAACCTAAAAACTAAAGAGTGAAAAGATGTATGGCAGCTGAATACAGGATGGGGTGACAAAGAAAGTAAATGGCTCTCAAAGGCACTAGATGGAGACTCACCTGTGCTTAATCTCTTAAACTATCTCCAGAAAGTGGCTACTTCCCCAACTTGTTCTGTGATTTTGGCCACCTAACCTCCAGTTATAGACTCAGCTTGGCCCTATCCTTCAACCAATTCTTATCTGAGTCAGGAAGGAGTTGTGCTCTCAGCCAGCACTAAGGCTTATTCATTGCTTGCTCATTAGCCTTGCACTAACACAGCTTCTTGACTTACATCTCTGAGCCAAAATCTTTACAATTTAAACAGTGCCTCAGTTTTACAGTCCTGATGACAGGGTTTTGCCTTGTGAATCCCAGCCCAGGGGTTGGGATCCACTACTTGCTGACAGACCAGCATCCTTTGGACATCCTACTTGCCTAGTTTTGCAAATATCAATAGTATTTAGCATTCTTATAACTACATTCCACACTCTAGTCAGAATACTACCTTTTAGATCTCTTGCCATCCGAGTATTGGAATTTCACATACTATATAAAAGAAAGTCTAAATGTAAGGATTAGAAGATGAAAGATAGTAATTCTTTTATGAAAGACAATATGTATACTGTGGAAAATCTTATGAATTATTGTGCTTGTAGAAACTGTACCGGAATAACCACTACCACAAATAGGCAGACACACAAGGGAAAGGGCTCCTTCCTGACTAATCCAAGCAGAGCACATCACCTAGAGCCACCTCTACCAGACAGGACAATGCATCCCTTCTGACAGGATTTAGAATGGATTGAATATACAAAAGCAGCCCACATGACAGAGCCTTTCCTCCTGCCCTGAGGCAAGCAATCGCTTTGAGAAATGGCAGAACAGAGCTGACAATGAGAATAGTGATGAGAATTCACTTTTGCAAGAGGCCAGGTGCTTTCTGATTTTAAATATCACAAAGACTTACAAGAAACAATTGTGTCACGCATTGGGCATTCCTCAAAGCAACATTAGAAGGAAGGTATCTCCATCATCATCATTTGTAATATAGAACAAAAAGTCAACATAAAGATGCTCAGATTACCACTCTCCCTCAATCATGGAGGACTTAAACCAGAACGTGACTCAAGTGAAAGAGCCTGAAGTCACCCAAAGCTCTTTCCTTCTCCGTCTCTCTCCTCCTTTCCTTCTTGCATAATAGTCATCATATTCTGTTAATTATGCCTCCTAACACCCGTAGACCTATCTGATCTTCCATATTACTATTACCACAGTACAAATCCATTATCATTTCCTGCCTGAATATGAAATTGCCAACAAGCTAGTGTGCTGGTCCCATGTGGTACCTCATGTACCTCTCTAGTTTCATGAAAAATCTATAAAAATGTAAGTCTAATTATCTTTCTGCTTGGCTTAAAATCCTTTCATGGGTCTTCATTGTCTTTACAACAAAGTTCAAGGTCATTTAAGTGGCAGTCCAGGCCAGATGCAGTGGCTCATATCTGTAATCCAATACTTTGGGAGGCTTAGGTGGGATGATTGCTTGAGGCTAGGAGTTCAAGACCAGCCTGTGCAACAAAGACCAGGCCTGTGACAACAATGTGATAAGACCTATGTCTCCAGCCGGGTGTGGTGGCTCATGCCTGTAATCCCGGCACTTTGGGAGGTCAAGGCAGGTGGATCACCTGAAACAGGAGTTCGAGACTAGCCTGGCCAATATGGTGAAACTTTGTCTCTACTAAAAATACAAAAATTAGCCGGGCGTGGTAGCACACATCTGTAATCCCAGCTACTTGGGAGGCTGAGGCAGGAGAATCGCTTGAATCTGGGAGGCAGAAGTTGCAGTGAGTAGAGATCGTGCCATTGCACTCCAACCTGGGTAACAGAATAAGACTCCATCTCAAAAAAAAAAAAAAAAAAAAAAAAAGAAAGAAAGAAATCTATGTCTCTAAAAAAAAAATTTTTATATCTATATATATATGCCAGGCCTGGTGGCACACACCTGTGGTCCCAGCTACACTGGAGGCCAAGGCAGGAGGTTCACTTAAGCCCAGGATGTTGAGGCTGCAGTGGGCTGTGCTTGCACCACTGCACTACAGCCTGGGTGACAGAATGAGACCTTGCCTCAGAAAACAGAAGGTATTCTAGGCCCTGTCCATATTTCTACTTATACCTTGACTCCAAGTGTGTGCATGTGTGTTGCACATGCATGCACACACATGCTCTACACATACACAGTTTTCAGCCACCTGGAAGTAATCCCTCAATGACCCAACCACTTCTAAGTTAAGCATTATTTGAGGGGCAAACAAATCTGGATTGGAGACCCAGCTCTGCCATGTGACTTTGGGTAGGGCATTTACCTCTTTGAATCTCAGTTCTCTTATCTGTAAAATTAGGGAAATAGTACTACCTAACTTAGAGAGGAATCGTAAGAATTAAATTAATAATGCATATAAAGCACAATTCCTGGCATGTGTAGTGTTCATTATGTGTTACTATTATAAATGAAAATAACTTGGGCCAGGCACAGTGGCTCACACCTGTAATCCCAGCATTTTGGGAGACCAAGGTGAGCAGACCACCAGGTCAGGAGTTCGAGACCAGCCACTATGGTGAAACTTTCTCTACTAAAACTTTGTCTCTACTAAAAATACAAAAATTAGCCTGGTGTGGTGGCTCATGCCTGTAAACCCTTCTACTCAGGAGGCTGAGGCAGAAGAATCGCTCGAATATGGGAGGCAGAGCTTGCAGTGAGCTGAGATCTCACCACTGCACTCCAGCCTAGGCGACAGAGGGAGATTCCATCTAAAAAAGAAAAGAAAAGAAAAGAAAAGAAAAGAAAAGAACTTGGCTAAGGCTCAGATGACAAGTACATTACAGACATGCAGATTGAACAGAAATTATTAAAGATGGATGATGTATTGAAGAGGAACTCAAAACGTGGCTAGGAAAGAGAAAGGAGGATAAGCTGGAGAACAGACTGTGGAAAGGTCAGCTGAGGCTTTGCAGTTTAAGGGTATTACCCAAAATCACCATTTGAAGTCATTTTTACGTAGCCCATTAGAAATGAGATTGAGTTAGGACATTGCTTTTATTGTCCAAACAATCAAGGTTGTTCTTTGGCAGCAAACCAAGTCAAAAAAGAACAGCTCTAAAATTTGTCATAAATGATATTCCTCTCTAAACAGTTCAGATATTAGGAAGCTCAGAGAACTTGATCTTTATGAGAACCAAGTAGAAATAGTTTATTCTTGTATTTTCACAATATTTTTACATACATTGTGGTTAAAACTTCCAGAGCCACTGGGTCATGTTTTGCTGGTTTAATTGCCAAAATGGTTGCAAGTAATTTGTGGATAAAATTAAACCAGATGTACTTAACCATTTTACATGTCCAAGCTGTATTTACAAGGATAAACATAGATTATAACTACTCTCTAGTCTACATATGTCATGAACTTAAGTCCTTCAGAGTTAATTAGCAATAAAACTTGTTTCTTTATCTCCATTTGTTTCCTCCAACCTATAAATCAACAATATGCATTTTGTATTGGATGCACATTCTTTTTTAAATTCCTTTCTACTCATCTATCTCTTTCTGACAACTGTCACCCCCCCTCATGCTCTGAGAATTTTCATGGAGCAATGTCTACAATTACATCCTGATGAGAATGGATGCCCTAGCTTTGGCAATGGGTCAAATAAGAGCTCACAAATGTAGAAACTGATTAATGAACATTCTTATATTTTCGAAGAGTGTTTCTAAACACCATTGCAGGCGATATTTTTTAAATGCCTTTCCCTTAAACATATATATATATATATCCATATACATTTCAGACCCAGTCAGTTCTCTTCATGAATATTTTTCACCTAAATAAAGGATACACATTTCCATATTTCATTATTTGTTAGATGTCTCTTGGTAACAGGAAGTTAAAGATTATAGGGACACTATGTTGACTAAATAGAAACCCCAGACCAAATCCAAAATACCACAGCTTACACTAACCAGTGCACAATGACCCCATCCTAGTGATGTTATGATCTATGTGGGTTATGTCATGATCTGTAAATACCACTCTGTGACACAGCGTAATTTTATAGGGCAAGGAAGTTGCTTTGTAACCCATATTTTAGGTCTTAAATCACATTTCAACCAGAAAAATGAAGAAAAAAATCTCAGTGTAGATATACATAACAGTGGTTGTGAATAAAATACATTCTAATTGTTTGACTTGTATTTCAACTTTACAGATTTTTTAAGTTACAAAGCTACAAATTCTTTGACGTTCAGTTATCTGTAGTGATGAACAAATGTGTGTGCTCTGAGTGCACCTACCAAACATTTCTCCTTCTCATTCCCTTACCTGGGACCATCCTACTCCCTGTGACAAAACAATATTGAATTTAGGCCAATTAACAACTCTAAAATGACCTCTAAGTTTCATGCGAAAGGAAGAGTTGCATGTCTCTTACTTCAATCAAAAACTAGACATGATTAAACTTAGTGAGGAAGGCATGTTGAAAGCTGAGCTAGGCATAAAGTTAGGCTTCTTGTGTCAAACAGTGAGCCAAATTGCTAATGCAAGGGAAAAAGTTTTTGAAGAAAATTAAAAGTGCTATTTCAGTGAACATATGAATAATAAGAAGGCAAAATAGCCTTATTGCTGATATGGAGAAAGTTTTAGTGGTCTGGATGATTAAACCAGCCACAACACAACATTTCCTTAAGCCAAAGACTAATCCAGAACAAGGCCCTAACTCTTTTCAATTCCATGAAGGCTGACAGAGATGTGAAAGCTGCAAAAGAAAAGTCTGAAGCTAGAATAGGTTGGTTCATGAGGCTTAAGAAAAGAAGCCATCTCTATAATATAAAAGTTCAAAGCAAAGCAGCAAGTGCTGATGGAGAAGCTGCAGCATATTATCCAGAAGATCTAGCTGAGATGATAGATGAAGGTGACTACACTAAACAACAGATTTTCAATGTAGACAATACAGCCATCAAGTGGTAGATGCCATCTACGGTGTTCACAGCTGGAAAGAAGCAGTCAATGCCTGGCTTCAAAGCTTCAAAGGATAGGCTGACTCTTGTCTATGGACTAATGTAGTTGGTCACTTTAAGTTGAAGCAGTGCTCATTTACCATTCTGAAAAACTTAAGGCCCATAAGAATTATGCTAAATCTACCCTGTTTGTACTCTATAAATAAAAGAACAAAGTCCAGATTAAAACACGTCTGTTTATAGATAGCATGGTTTACTGAATATTTTAAGCCCACCAGGAAAAAAAAAAAAAAGATTCTATCCAAAATGTTACTACTCACATAGGCAGTGAGCAAAGCTCACACCAGAACAATAACAATGAAATGAATTCAACCTAAGCGTCCATCAATGGATGACTGGATAAAGAAAATACTGTATATATACATAATCAAATACTATTCAGGAACAAAAAAGAACAAAATAATGACTTTTGCAGCAATATGGATAAAACTGGAGACATTACCCTGAATGAAATCACTCAGACACAGAAAGTCAAATACTTAATGTTCTCACTTAAAAGAGGGAGCTAGATGATGTGTACACATGGATGTAGAGTATGGAATGATAGACAGTGGAGACTTGAAAGGTTGCAAGGGGGCTAGGAAGTAGGTGAATAATGAGAAATTACTTAATGGATACAATGTATGTTATTCCAGTGATGGATACCCTAAAAGCCCTGACTTGGCTACTATACAATCTATCCATGGATCAAAATTACATATGTACCACATAAATTTATACAAATAAATTTTTAAAATTACTGCTCACTGACAATGCACCTAGTCAACCAAGAGCTATGATGTAGATGTACATGAAGATGAATGTTGTTTGCAGGCCTGCTAACATTACATCCATCTTGCAATCCATGAATCAAAGAGAAATTCTGACTTTCAATTGTTATTATTTAAGAAATACTTTTCATAAGGCTATAGCTACCATAGACAGTGATGCCTCTGGTAGATCTGGGCAATGTAAATTTAAAAACATCCTGAAAATTATTCACCTTCTAGGTGCTATTAGAACATCATGACTCATGGGAGGAAGTCATATTACCAAAATTAATAGGAGTTTAGAAGAAGTTTATTTGAGCCCTCATGGTTAACTTTGAGGGGTCCATGACTTCAGTGGAGGAAGCAACTACAGACATAGTGTAAATAGAGAACTAGAATTACAAGTGGAGCCTGAATATATGATTGAATTGCTGCAATCTCATGATATAATTTGAATAAATGAAAAGTTGCTTATTATGGATGAGCAAACAAACAAAAAAAAAAGCAATTTTTTCTTTTGTTTTTTGTTTGTCTGTTTTTGGAGTTTCACTCTGTTGCCCAGGCTGGAGTACAGTGGCACAATCTCAGCTCATTGCAACCTCCACCTCCTGGGTTCAAGCAATTCTCCCACCTCAGCCTCCCAAATAGCTGGAAATACAGGCGGGGGCCACCATACCTGGCTAATTTTTATACTTTTAGTAGAGATCGGGTTTCACCATGTTGGCCAGGCTGGTCTTGAACTCCTGCCCTCAAGTGATCCACCTGCCTCAGCTTCCCAAAGTACTAGGATTACAGGAAGAAAGTATTTTTTTTTAGATAAAATCTACTCCTGGTAAAGAAGCTATGAAAATGCTGAAATGACAAGAAAAGATTGAGGGTATCATATAAATTTTCTTGATAACACAACAGCAGGGTTTGAGAGGATTGAGTTCAATTTTTAGAGAAGTTATGCTGTGGGTAAAATGCCATCAAACAGCACCACAATCTACAGAGAAATCTTTTGTAAAAGGAAGAGCCAATTGATGCAATAAACTTCATGGTTTTATTCTAAGAAATTGTCACAGGTGCCCCAACCTTTAACAACCACCTTCCTAATCAGTCAGCAACCATCAACATCGAGGAAAGATCCCCTACCAGCAAAAAGTTTATGACTTGCTGAAGGCACAGATGATTGTAAGCATTTTTAACAATATAGTATATTTTAATTAACGGATGTACATAGTATTTCTAGACATATCTAGGCTACTGCAAACTTAAAAGGCTATAGAATACTGTTAAATTTACTTTTATATGCACTGAGAAACTAAAAGAAAGTGTGACAGCTTTATTGCAGTATTGACTTTATTGCGGCGGCCTAGAATCAAACCCACAATATTTCTGAGGTATTCCTGTAGCTGCAAATAGATAACCACCTGGGAAACTACTATGACTACCCTATCAAGCAAAGGCATTAGGCAAACTGTAAGCCTAAGAGGCAGAAAAGCAGGCATCATCAGCCTCTGCCAACAGCCACTGTAAGTAAAAATACAAATAGGTGTGCATCAATTATTTTGGGCACATTCATGCTCCTGGTCAACATGTACATATAGACCAAAGTATGCATTCAAGGCTGATTAGGCACATGTATGTCTTTGTGTATGTTATCAGGAGATTGCAAGTTTATTGCTAAAAATTAAGCCTGGATTAAAAGTTGAAACAATGCCCAAGCAATATGATTAGGATTTTATATTTATTTTTGTGATCATAATTAAGTGAGTATTACCAAAGCTAAGTATTAGAGGGAAAATAATTTCCCCAGAAAGCAAAGTTTATGAATTCTTGAAAAAACTCTTAAAGAAATCAAAGAATTTGGCATAGTGATTAGATGAAATATGTATAAACCAAATTCTATTCCTTTAAGTTGATGGCGTTTCTTTTCTATTTCAGATATTAGTTTATTCTTTAGCCTTTTGCACACTAACTATTAAAGAGAGCTAAACACTCATAGAGGAGGCCCCAAGATGCCACAGGAATGATCAAGATTCAGCATGTATCAGTCTTTAGGGAAGGAAATGTGTTATAAGAGGTCTGGTATTTCCTTAACCTTCAGGAAGATGAAGGCATATTCCTTCAACAAGTACGTATGCTTGGGGCATCTATGAGAAGGAAAGGTCTGCTTCATATAACAAAGCATCAGAAGATTTCACTTCCCCAGTTTTCAATATGATAAATAAGAATATATAGAGATTGTTAAAAACCGTATCTAGCCCGTGGTTATTTTGAAAATGACTTGCTACAATATAAATGAATCCTTGCATTTAAAGGACAGTAAATAGTAAACCAGATGAAGTATCACCGACGAAATGCTGTCCCTGTTGATACAGCATCAAGCAAAAAGAATCAGACATAGATGAACACAGCCTGTTGATCGCACTGTGCAGCAGCTCCTCAGTCAAAGTTGGATTGCAATTAAAAGTAAGTCTTTCTTCTATGACCCAGCTTCAAGGAGCCTGAGATATTATACTGCAGATGTCTTAGTTAGGGTAAGTTATTCAGGATTTTCAGAAATCTTAAGAAAGATTACATTTTGTTTTTGCCTGCCCAAATCTCTCCCAGCACTATACCCACTGCCTTATCAAAACCCAGTGAACCCCTTTTGCTTACTTGGGATAATTTCTAGATTGAATGAAGGGCAGAATTTCAGAGTCTTGACTAGATGGAGGCAGTAGTAAATCTCGAAATCGCTCTGTCAAAAGAAAAATAAACATCAAGCTGTGAAAAGATAAAAGTCATGAAAATAATTTCAAAATGGAAGTATTTCCTATTGGTTTATTTTGTTAGCCATTTTGATTGTAAATCCATCCTTTATTAGAAATTTACCCACCATTTTATGTATTACTAATATATATATATAGTGTATGTGTGCGTGTGTATATACCTATATATGGATAGATTATAATATTTTAATCATAAATATATATGTAGCCATTAAGGATAAATAGGTATAGGTATATAGATAACACATATTCATATATTTATTTTAAATATATAAAATTAAGCCTGGATTAATATTTGAAATAGTTACATTTATCCTATAAATATATATAATATATACATTTCACACATACATATTTCTCATATATAAATATAAAAATATATTTTTTTTTCCTTAATGGCAACATATATCTTAATGATCAAATCTTATCATTGAAAGGTTAGGGAAAACATACATGACCAATCAACATATTAAGAGATGCATAGTCTCATTAGTAACCTGTGCCATGTGAATCAAAACCAGACACCATTAACTAGCATTTATGTCATGTAGCATTCAATTGACAGAAATTAGTCTCCCAAAACCAAGTGTTGGAGAGGATGTTGATCAACTTAAGCTCTTATATGCTGCTGGTGGGAGTCCAAATTGGTACAATAGCTTTTGAAGACAATTTGGCATTATCATTTAAGTTTTACTTTTGTATAGTCTGTGGCCCAATATTTCCACTTTCAGGGATACACCCTGCAGAAACTTTCACATGTGTCTTAGCAAGTATGAGAATGTTCACAGTAGCACCACTCATAGAACAACATAAATGGAAGCAGCTCAGTTGCTCACTGACATGGCAGAATGGACGTTTGTGCTTATTCACAAAATGAAGTATTAACTGAAGTGAAACTGAATGATTTCAGTTACAAATAAAAACATAATGAATCATATTAATATAATGTTGAGTGAAATAAAATCCCAGCAGATTACATATAACAGAATAGAATTTTTATTGAGTTAAAAAAAAACTAAGCAATGTATTATTTAAGTATGATATATATGAAATAAAACAAACCAATTAAAGAAGAAGGACATGCACAATTCAGAATAATGATTATCTTTTAGGAAAGGTAGGGGAATGAAATAGGAGAGAAGCAAAAGGGTAAACCTAAGTAACCGTTAGTGTTTCATATGTAGTAATTGTCATATCATAAATGAATAAATGAATGAAGGAATGACAGCCAGGAAAAGACCAATAATTACTGCATATCCTGAGCTAAGAATTGATTTAGTAAACTTCAGTGCATATGAATTCATAATGAAGAAAAGAGAGAAAATAGGAGGGAGGGGGGAAGAGGAAGGGAGAAAGAAAAGGAAAAAAACAAAGAAGGACAAGGGAAAAAATCCTAGATGTTACCTTGGAAATACTTACGCTGCATAGCTATCTGCATGGCATAGAGTATGCACATTTTCAGGAATAGATATGCATTACCTCTAGAGTTATGTCTATGGAAAGGCTTCCTTGATCCCTCCATTACTTTTTTGTTCTCTCCTCCTGCCCTATTTGGAGTAGGCTTGACCGACTGTGTACTCCCCGTACACCTTGTGATTCCACTTTCACAGAATTTATCACACTATGTTTTATTGTTATATGTATTTATCTCTCTATCCCTCTTTCTTCTAGTAGATAAGTATTGTGCCACCAAGGTACAGAACATTATCTGACACATAATTAAGGTGCTGGATAAATACTTGTTGAAGAAATATTTCCAACATCTATTTTTACTGGACAGAGAAAAGTGTTTGTTAAGGTTAATCATAATAACTCCCAGTGGAGACCAAATGGTCATACATCAACCATGAACAGCAAATGGATACATACTCCCATCTTGACGCAGTCGCACAATCAGGCTGAGATAGTATGCAAAGCTAACACTCCCCTGCTGCAGTAAATCCATCACTAACTGAAGGTGAGCCTTTCCACAAAATAATGAAAATATACACCTGATGACCATTGCCATTTCCTAGTTTACAGATAGTTAGATGTTAAATTATTTGGAATACGGCAGACACAAAGTAGCCTTTGCTTACTGAGAAGCAGAATGTATATTTTATCTTCATATTTATTAAAACATACTGAATCAGAGATACATAACTGGCTTCTATTGTTTTTTCCCCCTCTCAAAATTCTGACATTTCTTACAATATAGGTGAGAAGGAACTAATGAGATCCAAACACAGATGTGCTTATACTCTGAAGTCTAGAAATCCCAAAAAAAACCATGTGTTTTTCTCCAATTATACTCTTTAATATTAGTTCATATTTTTAAATATTAAATTATATTATTGGCTGATATTTTGGGCTGATCTTACTATTTTTAATTTTTAAAATTAACATTTCTTTCAATCAAATGACTAGTAAACTTTCTGATGATAATAATTCTTGGTTTTCAGTCTACTTGCCAATTTATGGGGTACTCATTAAATGAGTAATGTGTAATGCTTTATCTTTTCAATTTTTTTTCCCACTGAGCCTTTTCCTAAAATGGGTCTTGAAAAATCAAGCCCAAACCCAACAGCAAACAAGAACTTTACAAATCAAGTAAAGAACTGTTAAATCAAACAGCTATATGTGTTATGATATTCCTTGAAAACCAATGGTATAAATTAAAGTTTAATGAATTTCTCCCAAACTTGTTAAAAGGAAACAAAAATCAGAATTCTTAGTGCACACAACTATAAGACATCCTTTTCACAACAATAAGTTTTTCTCTTTTTACATAACCGTAATGGACATATGACTATAATTCTGGAGAAAAGAATCTCTGCAGATGACATATTGACAGGACTAAAAACACATACACAGATGCACACGTGTGCATGCATACACACACAGAGCAAAAGCAGCATAAAAGACGTCACTTATAAAGCTATAAGGAAATCTATAACGAATGTTCCTATATTTGGAACATCCTTTAATCAGATTATCATAAATACAAAGAATATCAAGCAAACATATCTTGAATAGCTATCATGGTTGTCAAAAAGAGTTCATAGAAAGGGCATGGTGGCTCACGCCTATAATCCCAGCACTTTGGGAGGCTGAGGCAGGTGGATCACCTGAGGTCAAGAGTTTGAGACCAGCCTGACAAACATGATGAAACTCTGTCTCTACTAAAAATACAAAAAGTTAGCTGGGCGTAGTGGTGGGTGCCTGCAATCCCAGCTACTCAGGAGGCTGAGGCAGGAGAATCACTTGAACCTGGGAGGCAGAGGTTGCAGTGAGTTGAGGTCATGCCATTGCACTCCAGCCTGGGCAAGGAGAATGTAACTTAATCTCAAAAAGAAAAAGAAAAGAAAAGAAAAGAAAAGAAAGGGTTCATATATACATACACAGAAAATGTATGCAGTACTTTAAAAGCATGTCTTTAAAAAATTTAATTTTTATCATATTAATAAATTATTAAAAGGGAACGATTAATTTTATCTCATAAAGGCATATTGATTATTCACTTATTTCTTTATAAAAATAGATAAATGATAACAATCTATCCTTAGCAAAGTTCAAGTAAATGGAAAAATTATTTATAATTATTTAGTCCTTTAGTCTCACAGATTTTTGCCTATCGATTATTTAATTAGCATCCTATTATCTATTTGATTCTGAGGAAAAGGCCAAAATAATTTGATGCTTTATTTGTTAAGTAAAAAAAAAAAAAAAAGTCAAACCAGAAGATCTACTTTCTTAGCAGGCTCAAATTGTTTAAGAAAATGGCACAGTTATCCAAATACTACAGCTCAGGCGTTTCACAGGACTTCTTAGAAGAAATTCATTAAAGCCACTGGGAAAAAAAAAAACTTTTCTGCAAAGTGGTACTGTGATGAGATGACTAACGATGTGATAATGTCTGAACATGATTTTCTACCAGTAGGAGATACATCTTAATTAACACAAGCTTTTGTAGACTTTCACCCACTCTTCCTTTCTCCCATTCAATCAACAAAAAGATTATGAGGCTGTTAGACCTGGATGACATACTGCACACAGTTACATTACTTTGCATTTTCTGGCTAATCAACTGTGACACAATATGCGTAATTATTTGAAAACAAAAATGAGAAAAATAAAATACTCTTTCCAATTCTAATTGAAACTTTTTTGTACAGCTTTTTGTGGCCAAGGTGTTTCATGTTCTCCTTTGCAGAAAATGACCAATCTCTAATCCACCCCAATATGCAGAATAGACCAAATGCAATAAGGATTTACATAACAATAAAAAGCAGTAGGTTTTTTTTTTTTTTCTTTTTTTTCTTTTTGAGATGGAGTCTTGCTCTGTCACCCTGGCTGGAGTGCAGTGGCATGATTTCAGCTCACAGCAATTTAGCATTATGCAAATCTATTCCTGGGATGAGAAGAAAAAAAAACCTCTTACCACTACAAAAAAAAAAAAAAAGAAAGAAAAGAAAGAAAAAAATACATGAAAGACGAAAGTAACACTGATTAATGCTATTCTTGTATAACCTAAAGATCCTTTGCATCTAGAGATGTGATCACTGTCACCTATTTAGTTTTTTTTTGTTTTTTTTTTGTTTGTTTGTTTTTAACAGCAACCTAAGAAAGAGCTATTGTTTGCTAGAGGGACCCAGACAGGTTTTACCAATTTCAAATCATTGTTTTCCTTTAGGTAACCCCTCTTTCCTAACTGCCTCTCTATAACCTCCTCTATAAAAATGAATATTTTAACTGTTTTGAATATTAGATTTTCAGGGCAATAAAATAAGTCATATAAAATACTTCTAAGGGAGACAGTATTGCCCTAAAGAAAAGGTACTTGAATAGAAGTTCTTCCCATTTTTATTAAGAGGTAAATATTTTTATCTTTCTCTTAATGCTCACATTACACTAATTTGCCAATTTTAATTTTTTTAAAATAGCACCAAAATGAAATCCTTAAGAGACATTAAAGATTAAGACTCTATTATGTGTTTACCTTAGTTTTAAAAACACCTAGTATATTGTAACCTATTAATAGTATTAGAAGTTATATTGCAAGGAACCAGACAGTACCCCATACCCCAAAAAGGGTCAATAAGATGAATGCATCGTACTATTGATATTATTTCACATTTTTTGGCAATATAAGCTGAGGATTACTTCTTAATGCAGGACATATTATCAGAGAGTATACACGATAAAGGATATACCAAAGGACAAATCTTTCTTCACTCATACAGTTTTCATTATTTAGCAGCAGGTCATAAGAGAAAAGACACTGTTGCCAAGTAAATCTTAAGTATTCTTACCACACACAACAAAGGTAACTATTTGAGGTGATGAATATGTTAATTAGCTTGAGTGTGGTAATCACTTCACAATGCATATGTATACAAGAGATATGTACTCCCTGAAAATACACAATTTTACTTGTCAATTATACCTAAATAAAGCAGAAAAAAATTTCTCTTGGAAAATGAAAAAATAAAATAAACAACACTCAACTGGTTGTCAGAGAGCCTGAGTTCTTGACCTATGTCTGCCTCTATTCTTAATTCCTTTTCTGAACTGACAACTGAGTCAGGTGGGTTCAGTGATCTTTAAGCCACCTTTCAACTTTGAGTTACTTAAAAAATATTTGCCTATTTTCTCAAACTTTGCATCTGACAAACGACTAGTTTCCAGAATCTACATGGAATTCAAACAAATCAGCAAAAAAAAAACCAAATAATCCCATCGAAAAGTGGATAAAGGACATGAACAGACATTTCTCAAAAGAAGACATACAACTGCTAACAAACATGAAAAAGTGGTCAACATCACTAACCATCAGGGAAATGCAAATTAAAATCACAATGAAATGGTACCTTACCGGGCGGAGCAAGATGGCCAAATAGGAACAGCTCCAGTCTCCAACTCCCAGCGTGAGCGACACAGAACATCAGTGATTTCTGCATTTTCAACTGAGGTACTGGGTTCATCTCACTAGGGAGTGCCGGACAATCGGTGCTGGTCAGCTGCTGCAGCCCGACCAGCGAGAGCTGAAGCAGGGCGAGGCATCGCCTCACCTGGGAAGTGCAAGGGGAAAGGGAATCCCTTTTCCTAGCCAGGGGAACTGAGACACAGAACACCTGGAAAATTGGGTAACTCCCACCCCAATACTGTGCTTTAAGCAAACAGGCACACCAGGAGATTATATCCCACACCTGGCCGGGAGGGTCCCACGCTCACGGAGCCTCCCTCATTGCTAGCACAGCAGTCTGCGATCGCGGCAAGGCAGCAGCGAGGCTGGGGGAGGGGCACCCGCCATTGCTGAGGCTTAAGTAGGTAAACAAAGCCACTGGGAAGCTCAAACTGGGTGGAGCTCACAGCAGCTCAAGGAAACCTGCCTGCCTCTGTAGACTCCACCTCTGGGGACAGTGCACAGTAAACATCAAAAGCAGCAGAAACCTCTGCAGACGCAAAGGACTCTGTCTGACAGCTTTGAAGAGTGCAGTGGATCTCCCAACACGGAGGTTGAGATCTGAGAAGGGACAGACTGCCTGCTCAAGTGGGTCCCTGACCCCTGAGTAGCCTAACTGGGAGACATCCCCCACTAGGGGCAGTCTGACACCCCACACCTCACAGGGTGGAGTACACCCCTGAGAGGAAGCCTCCAAAGCAAGAATCAGACAGGTACACTTGCTGTTCGGCAATATTCTATCTTCTGCAGCCTCTGCTGCTGACACCCAGGCAAACAGGGTCTGGAGTGGACCTCAAGCAATCTCCAACAGACCTACAGCTGAGGGTCCTGACTGTTAGAAGGAAAACTATGAAACAGGAAGGACACCTACACCAAAACCCCATCAGTACGTCACCATCATCATCAAAGACCAGCGGCAGATAAAATCACAAAGATGGGGAAAAAGCAGGGCAGAAAAGCTGGAAATTCAAAAAATAAGAGCGCATCTCCCCCGGCAAAGAAGCGCAGCTCATCGCCAGCAACGGATCAAAGCTGGATGGAGAATGACTTTGACGAGATGAGAGAAGAAGGCTTCAGTCCATCAAATTTCTCAGAGCTAAAGGAGGAATTACGTACCCAGCGCAAAGAAACTAAAAATCTTGAAAAAAAAGTGGAAGAATTGACGGCTAGAGTAATTAATGCAGAGAAGGTCATAAACGAAATGAAAGAGATGAAAACCATGACACGAGAAATACGTGACAAATGCACAAGCTTCAGTAACCGACTCGATCAACTGGAAGAAAGAGTATCAGCGATTGAGGATCAAATGAATGAAATGAAGCGAGAAGAGAAACCAAAAGAAAAAAGAAGAAAAAGAAATGAACAAAGCCTGCAAGAAGTATGGGATTATGTAAAAAGACCAAATCTACGTCTGATTGGGGTGCCTGAAAGTGAGGGGGAAAATGGAACCAAGTTGGAAAACACTCTTCAGGATATCATCCAGGAGAACTTCCCCAATCTAGTAGGGCAGGCCAACATTCAAATCCAGGAAATACAGAGAACACCACAAAGATACTCCTCGAGAAGAGCAACTCCAAGACACATAATTGCCACATTCACCAAAGTTGAAATGAAGGAAAAAATCTTAAGGGCAGCCAGAGAGAAAGGTCGGGTTACCCACAAAGGGAAGCCCATCAGACTAACAGCAGATCTCTCGGCAGAAACTCTCCAAGCCAGAAGAGAGTGGGGGCCAATATTCAACATTCTTAAAGAAAAGAATTTTAAACCCAGAATTTCATATCCAGCCAAACTAAGTTTCATAAGTGAAGGAGAAATAAAATCCTTTACAGATAAGCAAATGCTTAGAGATTTTGTCACCACTAGGCCTGCCTTACAAGAGACCCTGAAGGAAGCACTCAACATGGAAAGGAACAACCGGTACCAGCCATTGCAAAAACATGCCAAAATGTAAAGACCATTTAGGCTAGGAAGAAACTGCATCAACTAATGAGCAAAATAACCAGTTAATATCATAATGGCAGGATCAAGTTCACACATAACAATATTAACCTTAAATGTAAATGGACTAAATGCTCCAATGAAAAGACACAGACTGGCAAACTGGATAAAGAGTCAAGACCCATCAGTCTGCTGTATTCAGGAGACCCATCTCACACGCAGAGACATACATAGGCTCAAAATAAAGGGATGGCGGAAGATTTACCAAGCAAATGGAGAACAAAAAAAAGCAGGGGTTGCAATACTAGTCTCTGATAAAACAGACTTTAAACCATCAAAGATCAAAAGGGACAAAGAAGGCCATTACATAATGGTAAAAGGATCAATTCAACAGGAAGAGCTAACTATCCTAAATATATATGCACCCAATAGAGGAGCACCAACATTCATATAGCAAGTCCTTAGAGACTTGCAAAGAGACTTAGACTCCCATACAATAATAATGGGAGACTTCAACACTCCACTGTCAACATTAGACAGATCAACGAGACAGAAAGTTAACAAGGATATCCAGGAATTGAACTCATCTCTGCAGCAAGCAGACCTAATAGACATCTATAGAACTCTCCACCCCAAATCAACAGAATATACATTCTTCTCAGCACCACATCGCACTTACTCCAAAATTGACCACATAATTGGAAGTAAAGCACTCCTCAGCAAATGTACAAGAACAGAAATTATAACAAACTGTCTCTCAGACCACAGTGCAATCAAACTAGAACTCAGGACTAAGAAACTCAATCAAATCCGCTCAACTACATGGAAACTGAACAACCTGCTCCTGAATGACTACTGGGTACATAATGAAATGAAGGCAGAAATAAAGATGTTCTTTGAAACCAATGAGAACAAAGATACAACATACCAGAGTCTCTGGGACACATTTAAAGCAGTGTGTAGAGGGAAATTTATAGCACTAAATGCCCACAAGAGAAAGCAGGAAAGATCAAAAATTGACACTCTAACATC
>NC_037682.1:81394522-81407663 GCF_003255815.1 Theropithecus gelada
TGACCCAGCCATCCCATTACTGGGGATATACCCAAAGGATTATAAATCATGCTGCTATAAAGACACATGCACACATATGTTCATTGCGGCACTATTCACAATAGCAAAGACTTGGAATCAACCCAAATGTCCATCAGTGACAGAGTGGATTAAAAAAATGTGGCACATATACACCATGGAATACTATGCAGCCATAAAAAAGGATGAGTTTGTGTCCTTTGTAGGGACATGGATGCAGCTGGAAACCATCATTCTTAGCAAACTATCACAAGAACAGAAAACCAAACACCGCATGTTCTCACTCATAGGTGGGAACTGAACAATGAGATCACTTGGACTCGGGAAGGGGAATATCACACACCGGGGCCTATCATGGGGAGCGGGGAGGGGGGCGGGATTGCATTGGGAGTTATACCTGATGTAAATGATGAGTTGATGGGTGCTGATGAGTTGATGGGTGCAGCACACCAACATGGCATAAGTATACATATGTAACAAACCTGCACGTTATGCACATGTACCCTAGAACTTAAAGTATAATAATAATAAAAAATAAATTAAAAAAAAAAAAAGAAATGGTACCTTACTACTGCAAGAATGGCCGTAATTAAAAAGTCTAAAAACAATAGATGTTGGTGTGGATGTGGTGAAAAGGAAACACTTTTACACTGCTGATGGGAATGTAAATTAGCATAATGACTATGGACAATACATGGAGATTCCTTAAAGAACTAAAAACAAAACTACCATTCAATCTAGCAATCCCACTACTAGGTATCTACCCAAAGGAAAATAAGTCATTACATGAAAAATACACATGCACATGCATGTTTATAGCAGCACAATTCACAACAATAAAGATATGGAACCAACCTAAGGGCCCATCGACTAACAAATAGATAAAGAAAATGTGGTATATATACAGCATGGAATACTACTCAGCCATGAAAAGGAACAAAATAATGTCTTTGGCAGCAACTTGGAGGGAGCTGGAGGCCACTATTATAAGTGAAGTAACTCAGGAATGGAAAACTAAGTATCCTGTGTTCTCACTTATAAGTGAGAGCTAAACTAACCTTTGCAGACTCAAAGACATAAGAAAGATATAATCAACTTCGAGAACTCCGGAGAGGGAGTGTTGGAAGTGGGGTGAGGGATTAAAAAACTACATATTGAATACAGTCTACACTTCTTGGGTGATGGGTGCACTAAAATCTCAAAAATCACCACTAAAGAATTTATTATCCATGTTACCAAAAACTACCTCTACCTCAGAAACTATTGAAACAAAACAAAACAAAACACAATATTTGTTCCAGGAATGAAAAGAAATCTTATTAAAGTCACTGAAAGGGAGCGGGGCCACATGTCTTTGTTTCACTGGGACTATTCTGGTTTATGCCTGCTGTCCTAGCATCCTGCTTTATTTCATATTCACATGAGATTTTATTTTTAATTAAATATTAATAAGAAAATAAGCTAGGGGTCATGTAGTTGATACAGAGAAGTATCCCCAAAGTGCCTCTTCAGTGAAGAACTCGTTGCCCAGCTGTGGAGAGTGCAGTTCAATCTCCAGCTGTCAGTTCCATCAGGGTTGGCCTCAGATGCAAAGCAAGTACTTCAAACAGAGCAGCTCACATCCAGTGAATGAACAAGGCAAGGATATTTCAGCCCTACACAGGCAACTCTGATGGGCAATATTTGCTCTACATCTTCCCACCAATTTGGCTGGGCTTTGTTGAACCTGCCTTGTTTCAAATTCTTCCTTCACCTAAACCCTCTTTGTTTTCTTTCTTTGTTCTCTTTCCTGTCATGGGTATTGATCCCTAATAAGCATTTTACGTTATACACACACACACACACACACACACACACGCACACACACACACACAGCTTCCAGCTAATCCAATCTGCAACAGAAGTGCTTCATAGATCTCCACTTTGTACTGAGAACTTCTACCAAGTTCTCAACTACAATGGGATGTGATGCATGTGCATGTGTTTAAGTAGAATAAAGATTAGCAATAAGTCATTTCTCTTTTTCCAGAACTTTCCAGATGTTATATAAATAACACCTCTGTGGTATGTAAAGGTGGTCACTGTCAATCCATTTTGACTACTCTTTTAGCCATGCTGTCCAGCGTCTTGATCATGCCCATCTTGACTCTATCAGTTAAGTATTGCCTGATGGCTCCTAATCATATATAATAGCTTTTTATTTTATCTATATCTTGTTTGAATTTTTAATTTTTAGATTTGTTCGAGTTGTAATTTTTAGTACTTATCTAAAAGAAATCTACCAATCATCTATCTATACATGTGTGTGTATATATATATAAATATTTAAAGAGTAGATGTAGATGTAGATGTGTGTGTGTGTGTGTGTGTGTGTGTGTGTGTGTGTGTGTAAAGAGTAGATGTGGGGCATGGATATGCACATAACCACACATGAACATATCTTTAAGAGTAGTTGTCATTCATACTCCCCATATTGTAGATCTTGGAGTATTATCCCCTTCTCCACCTCCCAAGGAAAAGACCACACCAATACAGACACACAATACACACAAACACACACACATGCTGCTTGAAATAGACAGTACAAATGATTTTTCTCACAGCATTTAGGAATTACTATTTAAATATATAAACACAAAATGTGAACATCTAAAATAAGTAATTTCTCAGTAACATTTCTGAGCATGCACTGTAAGTCAGGCACCAAGTGAGGTTCTTAGTGGGCTAAAGGTCTAGCAGAGAAGAGGTCTAAATAATGTGCTTCTTTCCCTTTTAAAATAATTTTGTAATTACATCCTAAATTTTTTATCAAAAGATACAAACACCACAAGTAAATAAGTGCTAAAGGTATGATCTGAGAGTTTGGAACAGAACGGTCTACTTAGCCTGGATATGCTGGTAATAAAAAGCAAAACAGTGGAGAGGTTTTATAAAAAATAAACAAACCAACAAAGGAAGCCCTTCTGAGCCATCATACTAAATAAGCTGAATAATTTTGCTCTGTTACATATATATCAATAATCTATAATGACAGAAAATTTAGAATTGAAAGTAAAATCAATATTTTGTATAATCAGAACTTCATCAGTTAAATAACATTTTATTCACTTTTTCACTCATCTAACAAATTTTATTGAGTACCTATTATGTGTCACAGACTATGAATAAAACAAATTATTATCACCGAGGCAGCTCTATTTATTAAACACACACACAAAAATGCCAAGACAACAAAAGAACTTCAATGCCATTATAGCTACTTGAAAAGAATTTAGAATGTAATTACAAAATTATTTAAAAAGGGAAAGAAGCACATTATTTCTAGGGATTTAAAGAAATTAATGGTTTGTCAAAATTTGGTGTTTTAGTTTCCTTAGAAATATGCATATTAATCTTAGAAAAACAAATTACTTCTAAAAAGAAGAATTAAAGAGGAGACTTCGAGTACATCCATACCAACTAGAAAGATATGGAGCATACATCTCCCTACTGAAAAGTTTGTTTAAATCAAGGAAATGTTCTTTATTACCATGGTAACTCAATAATAATACTTGGTAATACATAGTAATACACGGTAACTCAACAGTAACAATATTTATAATAGTAACAACAGTTGCTATTTAAACTATTGGTTTCAAATCAACATGAGAGGCACTCAGATTAGTACTACTTTACATAAACCAGGAAATCAAGTTGCAACTTATTAAAGATATAGGCAAGCCAGGTGTGGTGGCTCATGACTACATTCCCAATATATGAAAGCTTGAGGCCAGGGATTTGAGACCAGCCTGAGCAACACAGCAAGACCCTGGCTCTTCAAGAAAGTTTAAAAAATTAGCCAGGTGTGGTGGTGTACACCTGTAGTCCTCGCTACTTGGGAAGCTGAGGAAAGAGAATTGCTCAAGCCAAGGATTTTGAGGCTTCAGTGAGCTATGATTATGCTACTGCACACCACCCTAGGTGACACAGTCAGACCCTGTCTCTGTCTTTCTTTCTCTCTCTCTATGTATATATATGCTTACATATATATATACACACACACATATATACACACACATATTTGCCTATATATATTACATATGTAGGCAAATCTTATGTCATAAGGTTCTAGGATTCAAATGAAAATGATTTATAATTCTAGAAGAAAATAAAATGATTTATAATTCTAGAAGAAAAAACCCTATCAGTTGCATGCTCTGGTTATATAAAACTATCTTTTTTTTGCAAATATTAAGGCCATGTCAAGGTAATACAAAAAACATACTTTTACACTGTCTTACATAAGGGGAAAAAATCCCTAAACCCATACATGTAAGTTTCAGAAGATGAGATGTATGTACAACCAGAGCTAATGAATGAATAAGAACACCAATAGGAAAACAAAAGAAGCAACATAAAAATCCTCTACTTGACATGTATTCTCCAAAGTATTCCTGTAATATTTTCTGAACTATACCAAAATTTATCTACTATCATTCACACGTTATGTGGAATTGAATTATCTGTATCTTATAATTTATTTATTTCAAAATAATTATACCATTTTACAGCAATAATGAACTGAGAAATTAGGAAACAACTCCCTCAGTTTGGTATGTTGTAGACAAGGAAACTAAAAACCAACCAGCTGACTGATAGTCTCAAGGTCACATGGCTAGAAAGAGGCAAAGATACTTAAACAAAAGACAAAAACAAAACAAAAACACTCACAGTCCAGGGTTCTTTCCACTGCCATCATACTGCCTTATCTCTCCTGAGAATATACTGTACTCCCTTTTCTCCCCTCCCTCCTTTTACTTTCTTCTTGCCTAAGGATTACAGGATAAGAGAAAGCTTAGCAGGGTCATATGCCATCTGCATGCCTCAACACCTGGTACTTTTAAATACTGTAAGGTCTGAAGGTAGACAATGCAGTATTAAACAAAGGAAAATTATTTAATGTATCCTTTTATTTTCAGGGGAGCAGAGTGATAAAAGTCTATTTCTGTGATACTCATTATTTTGCTTCTTATTTGTTAAACACACTGTTTAAAAAAAATCAAAAGCAGTTTTTGAAAGAACTACAGACAGACTTCTTGGCCTCTAAATACATCAATGAATCAATGCCTAGAACTGGATTTCTTATAAAATAGAAATTCTCTTTTATTGCCACAGAGGCTAAACTATAACAAAAAAAATGAAAAAGGGTGGGAAAAAAGAACGCTTTCAAAGAAAATGAAGGCAAATAACAGAGACATTTTTGGATAAACACATTATTGCTACTAAGCTTTCTACAATCCACCTTTTAAGAAAACTGTTATATTTTCATTTGTCGTATCAACTGTGTTTTTTTAAAATAGTGTTGGCTTTCATCAGAAGAAACACCTCAAACTGATCAAGACACAGCTCGATACTAATTCAGTTCCTAGTTTCTGCACAAACTGAATACCTCTTAGGTGTATATGCAAGAAAAAACAGGCCATTTTATCCAAGACCAAGAACCTCCCTGCCCCCCCCCAAAAAAAAAAACAAACAGGATATTTTCTTTTATGTTTTATGAAGTTCAAATCTAAAGACCCGAGCAAATAAAATCAATGCCATGCAATATACGGGCCTTTAAAGCCCATAGAATACAGCCATGTAGTTGAGTGTTCTCTGTTCTTAAATAGAGGATGTCTTGGCCAAAGACCAAGACTATGAATCAGGGAAAAACAACAAACAAATACATAAAATGATTAGCAAGTGTATCAAGAAAATGAATACTTAAAAATATTCCTGATAATAACTATAACGGCACAAAATCCTTGTCATTTTGCTTCCTTTGAAATTACTTAGTCCATTAACACTAGACTCATTTGGTAAACTGACATATGCCTTCTTAGCCATTCAGTACATTATGTCATGTTTTTTGACATTGATTAACAAATTATGTTATCAAGAAAATCCCTCATAATTCTTATTTTCTTGCACGTTACATAGTAAAATAAAGTAGAAAATACTGGATAACAGAAACTCTAAACAACGTTTATGAACAGAACAATTCTAATAAAAATACAGCAATCCATAAAAACAAACCACTTCACTATAATAACTCTACTTCCAGGTCCAGCAATTGAATAATTTATTTTCAAAACTAAAAAGTAACATTTTGGCCAGGCACAGTAGATCACTCCTGTAGTCACAGCAGTTTCGGAGGCTGAGGTGGGCTGATCGCTTGAGCCAAGGAGTTCCAGATTAGCCTGGGCAACATGGCAAAACCCTTCCTCTGCAAAAAAATATAAAAATTAGCCAGGCATGGCGGTCTGAGCCTGTGGTCCCACTTATTCAGAAGGCTGACATGTGAGGATCCATAGATCCTTCCATAGATCCTGGAAGGTCAAGGCTGCAGTGAGCCATGACTACATCAACTCCAGTCTGGGAGACAGAGCAAGACCTGTCTCCAAAAACCGGGAAAAAAAAAAAAAAAAAAGTAACATTGTGAAAATTGAATAGAAAACAAAAATTTGGTATTTACTTCTATGTTTGGGTTTGTAAAATGGCTAGAATGAATAAAATTTAATGACTAGTGAATTCTTTATTTACTAAGCAATTTTTATATTTCTGTGGCATTTTAAGTGAGCTGTCCCCTACTAAAAACATGACAGCATATATTTAATGTTCATAAAATGAGAAACCAAGGGAAAAACAATTTATCCTCTTTCCTGAGAACAGATAGGCATTTAAATTGTAGTACACATGTAATGTTCTTCTCATTTTCCTGATAAAAAAATTTGTTGATTTCTGAGGCTGTAGAATTTATGCCCAGTTCACGTTCATTGAATGATTTATTATATTGTGATAGTAAATAAGCCATGTTAAGTTTCATCATTATCTTAAATGATTTCCACACAGACTCACATGAGGCCAGAACTACAGTATTTCATTATAAAAAGTATATATACTTTAAGATATAATAGGTTTATCCTCATCCTGACACAGATCCATCTAGATATATACATAGTAGTTGCATCTGTATTTGCCATTTATCTCCCACTGCTAATCACAAGTCAGATCATTATAAAATCAATCATTCTTATAGTTCTGGGGAAATGTAGAAACAGGAAGAATTTAGAAATAGGCTCATTTGCTATGTACCTCTTTTTGTACACTAACTCTCTCCACTTACTGGTCTCCAATGCACTCAGTAATTCACAGCAATATGTACCATCTCCAAACCTTTCCTTTGCATCTTCCTAATGACATGATTTTTATGAAGCTAACAGTATATTGTTCAGTCCTATTTATTTATTTATTTATTGGCTTCTTGCAGCAACCCTAGATCACTCCTCTCCCAAAACTCAAAAGATAAAGTCTTCCATTTGCTTGACATTAAAAAATCTTTAATGTGATGTATTTGCCTCCAGCCTAGTCCTCTTCCTTTCTATTTGATATAACACAGGCAGGGTGACCCATATAAAGGGCAAATTTGATTTCAGTTACTGTTTAAAACTCCTCAATATTTCACCAGCATCTTTCGGGAAAAGACCAAGTTTCATAGCAAGATCTACAAGCTCTTCCTTGGCCTAATATTCGGATGCCACCCCAGCCAGGCCACCCAATAGCATGGCATTTTCCTGACATTCCAAGGTATTTCACCCTTCTGAGCCAGTCAAACTATTTTTTGTTCCTGGAATAATCCCCCACTCTAGGCAAGTTCTATATATCTCTGACACTCAGTTTGGCCCAGAAAGCCTCCCAAGTTTTCCTCCCAGAAACTTGGACATCTTCTATTTGCCCCTGGAACTATATCCCACATCTCTCCAGCAATATAAAACTTCCTCTCTCCATTTTATTCTCATCATTTAAATATGTGTATTAATATATTATAATATAATTAGTATATTGTTATAATTATTATAAAATAATCATATACCTTTAATTTATATCATCCTTGTCCTTATTTCCTCCTTTCAGCTGCTGACTTATTTCTTTATTTTGCTTTACATACAAACTTCTTAGAATTTGTCCATTGGTATTCTGGCAAATGTTTAATAGCCAGGTCTAATAATAGATAAATATATAAGGCCTACTTTATGGTTGTCTTTGTTAGAGAGCTGCTATAACAAAATACCACAAATTAGGTAATTTATAAACAACAGAAATGTATTTATCACAGTTCTAAAGGCTGGGAAGTACAAGATCAAGCCACCAGCAGCTTTGAGGCCTGGTAAATGCTGCTCTCTGCTTCTAAGATAGTGCCTTATTGCTGTGTCCTTACATAACAGAATAGCAAAAGAACAAAAGTGAAGGAACTCACATGGTAGAAGAGCAGAGGAGAGTGAATCAAATCCCTCAAGCCCTTTCAGAAGGCACTAATCTCATACATGAGGGCTTTATTCTCATGACTTAATCATATCCTAAAAGTCCCACCTCTTAATATTATCACATTGGTGATTAAATTTCAACATATGAATTATAGGGGACATATTCACACCATGGGAATGATGTTGGTCAATTTCTGCGGAATAACTACGTCACTGTGAGTGATGGGAAGCTATCAGACATGACCTCACTGACCATAAAGGTGGGAAGACAAGCACCTCTCAAGCCCTAGGAGCTAACCCAAGCACACTGCCAGATTGATCTATATTTATCAGCTCCACATCCTCTCTTACTTTTATTATCTCTTAAACTTTTTAAAGATATATTTTTATAGATATAAAATACTCTCTTACTTTTATTATCTCTTAAACTTTTTAAAGACATATATTTTTAAAATATCTCATTTATGGAGCTATTTTAAACCTGTTCTTTAGTCCCTGTACACTGCAAATGCAACCCCCCTATATATTTCTCCTCTTGATTTGGGGTTCTGTTCAGAGAGCTTTTCTAAACTTGTGTAACAGTGCAGATCCAGGCAGAAACATGACTGCATAATTTAAGTGGAAGAAGTTCATTAGAGGGAACTAATGACTCAAGTGAGGGAAGAAGTGAGAAGCCAAAATAAGAATAGTGAAAAAATTCAGAGAGTAGAAGAAAACTACTATCATCCACAGGGGCTGGTAGGACATAGGGTACTACTCTAGTAGTACTATATCCTATACTATACTATAGTAGTACCCTATAGGTAGTAGTGAGGCTACTACAATCTATAAACCATGGCCAAATGGCAGGAGATAGAATCACACCAAAACATCTCCACAAAAATGATGAACTCCCCATGGACCAAAACACAATCTCTATAAGAGCGGAGACTTAGTCACTTTTGTTCAATGCTGTATCTCCAGTGACTAATAAACAGTCTGGAACATAGTAGCTGTTTAATATACATTTGATTATTAGCCAAAGTTAATAGTTTAAATATTATCTTCCACAAATGACTAATCATTGTAATTCACTAGTCATGGCAACAGTAACAACAAAAAGAGTACTTCCAGGCACTCCTTTGGGTATGTAGCAGTTGATGATGAATATTATAACCTTAAAGTTTACATTGTATGAATATGAATTATGTAAAATCTGTGAGATTCCATGTGTCCAAATAAGATTTATTTATTTATTTATTTATTTATTTATTGGCTTTTTGCAGCAACCAAAAGCCATTCACAGTGATATCTAGTGTAAGGCAATTGATGTAATTGGCCTAAAATATGTTGTCAAAATAAAGTAATAACAATATAATTTAGTGTGGTCATAATTTGACTTACAAGGAGTTTCCAAAAATAAAAAAAAATACTTTAAACACATAACACATGTTCTGTTTTAATCTTTTCATGAGAAATCTGAATAAAGCCTGAAACATGGCTGGCTTCTACAGTGATATAGAAACAAATAAGAGAGTTATCAACTCTTTTGTGGCCCAGTCCTTAACTAAACCTATATTTAAGATTACCTTCACTGTGAGTAGTCAATATATTATGTGACTGAGGCAAATCCATAATAATATATGACCTTGTCTTCTCATTTTTAATCCTCAAAGATAACCATATCTTCTCACTGTAGAAAGCTTTTCCAGAAGACAATACGGGAATTTATACTCAAGATTCATAGAAACGTCATGTGATACATGCTACAAGTCCTTTATTGAATATTTACTCACAATTATTGCTAATTCATTAACTGCTGAAGGGATCAATGGCAGAAAGTTTACATTAATTACATGTGGATGTTATGTATTTAATTCTGTTGTAGCACAACACAAACATCTGTGGAATAAGTGGCTATTTAGACCACCAAAATAAGCAAGGGTACAGCATTATCTCAGACATTAATCAATACTAATCATATGTAATGAAGAAAGTAACAAAACATTTCTGTACACTTAAAATGATAATCAAGTCAATAATTTCTGACCATATGTTTGAAACTGGAAAGAATGGCTGCTTCTAGAAGAGTAATGGGGTATTAATTCAATTAAAAGAGAAATCTACTTGGGTTATCCACCCCATCTACTCTACTACAATCATTTCAATAAAAAATGCTGAATCATGTCTAAAATGTTTTAAAGGTCTTCTAAACTTAACAGGTCTTCCACATATTTAGAAGATGCAACTAGAGGTCTGGTGAAAATGAAAATCTAGACAAGAAATATGAGACTTTGGTGCTTCTTGGTCTTGTTCTGCATAGTTGCTTCCCTTGCTCTTCCGGCAATCTATAGTTAGGTATAGTTTATTAGTCTTGGAGAGATCATTTATGGAGCTATTTTAAACCTGTTCTTTAGTCTCTGTATGCTGCCAATGTAGAACATATTTCAGCAACTAAAAAGTCATATTAAATATCTCTCAGTCAGTTTTAAAAAATAAACCTTTGATATTCAATCTCTTAGGTATCTGTTTGGTATTTCCTATACCTACTGCTCTTAATACCAAGTTTTAATCAATTCTTTTAGAATAAAAACCAATGATTCTTGATTTCAAAGGTAATGCTCCTACTTTTCCTTCAATAATTGTAATCTCATTGTAAGGCAGCTAAATCTCTTTGAATTAAAGTGTCCGACAGTGACATGATTATTTAGGTGTTCTCTGCATGACTGCTTATGTTTTTTTCCAAGTCAACAAATATTTCAAGTCAACAACAAAGAAGGTCTATTAATTGAAAAGCATCTGACTGGAACTGAACTCTCTGAATAGAATGATCTTGTTTCTTTCGGTGGCATAGTACATTAAAAAAAAGAGGATAAAATTAACACTATTAAGTGTTCCTAATAGAGATGATTAAAATAGTGAGACATCATTTATTTTAATGAGCTACTGGTAATAGAAAATAACTTTGTGGAAAAAACTCGGTAACAATAGTTAATAATAAACCATCAGGAGTTTCTGCTTAATCTTATGAATTAAACTATGTTTTCATTGTATGTTTTCTTTCAGATATAGAATTCTATCAATTTCCCATTCATGACTGAACTTAATTCCTACTATATTGGGATTCTCATCAGAAAAGAACTTTCCTTATTCTTTATCTCCAGAACAGTGGGGAAAAAAAAACCACTGTGATTATATCAACCGATATTGAGCATATTGCAATTATTCATATGTTCATACTCCACCAGTGTTTATCTATCACAGGATGACCATGATCTCTTTTCAATGCTACCATCTGAAAATTATCCATGTAAGCCTGGTTTTTCATTACTTTGAATGAGTCATTACTGCTCAAAGATCTTTTTAATTCGTTTAGATGTTTGCCCATTAAATCCTATGTTGCAGATTTCCTTCCTTTTTTTTTTTTTTTTTTTTTTTTTTAAGTCTCCAATTCTAAACTGGCTACCCTTTCTAAAGACATTACATTTTATACATACCTCTATTATTTTTTAACTATATGAAATAACCTCCTTATATCAACTACTGTTCTCCTCATTTCAAAACATGTCTTTCTTATTATCTTATCCTTCCCTGGTTTTTACAGAAATTAGGTTCTTCCTTCTAATGCTAACTTCTTAACTTGTGTTCACAAAGTCATTACTTCGAGTTTCCATCCCCACCTCTCCACGGCCTCCTTCCCCTCTGCCTTTAAGTACCTTCAAGTCTTCCCTTGATTTTAGTCTGTCCAACTAGCAACCTAATTAATACCATTTTCATCATAGTTCTTCAAATGCTTCAAAAATTCCCTAAAGTCCCTTGGTTGGTTACTCTAATATTTTGCTGAGGCATTCATAATCTTCACCAAGCTGGCCCTAAATGGCTTTTCTATACTACTACCCAGAATAAAATCTTTGCTTTTGTTTGATTGACTTTGTTTTTGCTTCATTTTGTTTGACTGACTTTGCTTTTGTTTAATTGATTAAAGGCTGATTGGATTCACCCTTTCCAAAGAGAGTTTAATCATTGCCTTTCCTGATTTTTGACAACACTGTGACTTTCACTTAAATTACCTATATCTTTCTTCATTCACCTGACTTCTAAGCTTCATTTCAAATTCTGTCTTTTCTGTGAAGCTTCTCTTACAGCCCTAGACCACACTTAATCTACATTTTTCTGGTTCCCTACAGATTTTACATACCAACTCCTTGTTTAGCACCTAAGTATAAGAATATTTAAATTTAGTTTTGCATTCATGTTTATATCTGCATTCTTCCCTGCAACAACAACATAACCAACCAACAAGCCAACAGTTACTGAGTACTCACTTGTCAATTATTCTGGTGGGTCAAGGAAATATTAATATAAGAGTGAATAATGTTTCTTTTATTTACTCAGAGCTCTTACTACAATGCATCTCTCAGGTAATAAAAAGTATTTACTGAAGACAAGTAAAGTATCACCAATAGGCCTGCTGTTAAAATTATCTATTCCAAAGATATTGCTATATATACAGGAACACCACAAAAAATGTCATGCAAGAACTGGAAGATTTGGCCGGGCGCGGTGGCTCAAGCCTGTAATCCCAGCACTTTGGGAGGCCGAGACGGGCGGATCACGAGGTCAGGAGATCAAGACCATCCTGGCTAACATGGTGAAACCCCGTCTCTACTAAAAAATACAAAAAACTAGCCGGGCGCGGTGGCGGGCGCCTGTAGTCCCAGCTACTCGGAAGGCTGAGGCAGGAGAATGGCGTGAACCCGGGAGGCGGAGCTTGCAGTGAGCAGAGATCCGGCCACTGCACTCCAGCCTGGGCGGCAGAGCAAGACTCCGTCTCAAAAAAAAAAAAAAAAAAAAAAAAAAAA
>NC_037682.1:81407763-81409948 GCF_003255815.1 Theropithecus gelada
AAAAAAAAAAAAAAAAAAAAAAAAAAAAAAAAGAACTGGAAGATTTGTGTGATCTCAATATCCGGTGTTGATTACTTTGACTTATGTTTTCTAAAAACACATTTCAGCATTCCCACTATTGCCAGCACGTCTGACAAGTAGGTAGAAGCCTATGATTTGCAAGCACACTGAACAATATATCATTAATAATTACTGATATCAAAGGTATTCTGATTGCAAAAATGCATCTTAAAAGAGAAAACATAGATGTCAAAACTGTGCAAGCCAAAAATAAATAAATAAATAAAACAGAACAGCTTGAAACACGTACACGTCTCTATACATGCTGGTAGTTATACTAAAACACATTCAAATTATTACATTCTATGATTTTCAAAGACCGTATCTTAAAACTATATGTCCTACATACCTGTCCAGTCTCCTACTATTTTAAGATGAACCCCAAATGTTGCTTTGGTTTCAGTTGGACACTAAAAAAGAAATACTAGAATCAATGGTGATTAATAATTACATAATATGAAACTATAATTCAATTACAACTTTTATCCTGATGGCAAATCCCCCAAATCAATAGATAATAGGAAGGAACAGACCAAAATCTATATAGATCCTTATTAGTGGAAGAAAAAGAATCAATGTCAACAGGTCGATAAGACAATCTACATTCCTCTAAAACCCCAAAATACTTACATAAAACAATAAATTACACATGTTAAAATTGCTATTTATTTAACTACAAATCTTGCTAAAACATCTTCTAAGTTAAAATATATATAAGAAATGCCAGTTTTTAATCACAAAGGAAGAAACAAAAACTAATGCTTTTTTGTGTCCTGTTCTCCCTAGATATTATATACTTATCCTAACAAATTCCAAGGAGAAAAAATTCTTAATATGACATGGATTTTCCATGCCCAACAATTATGCTCTTACTGAAATAACTCTATTTCATTCCCTCCCTTAATTCTCAGAAGAAATCTGGAGTGGTGAGGGTACCTGGGGAAGGGGATGAGTTGTAGTAGTGTAAGTAAAAAAAGTGCTTGTAGTCCTATATTTAGGAAACCTAGAAAATATCCAGGTAGTCAAAATGAAAGAATAAAATTTAGTTTACAATAAGAAAAATGAAAAATTTCTTCTTGTTTTCTGGATTCCTACTCACTTATCCTCAATTCCAAAATTTGAATAATGGTTTTTTCATAACTCATTTGGTAACAATATCTGACTTGAATTAATGAGAGGCTAATATTTCTGTGTAAAAATTAATACATAAATATTGTCCTACAGAATTATCAACTTATTTGAGCATGCTGACTAACATCCCGTTGGAGATATTAAGTATGATATGAAATATGCATACCTTTTAAAGTCCATAAAATCTGAATTCTAATGATGCACCTAAACTAAGGGCTATGGTTAAGGGACCATCTATCTGCCTGTGACTACCCAGCTTTTATCAAGTACCATGTGCCATGGGAAGTGTTAAGTGATTTATTTTCAAAATCTACAATAACTTCACAGAATTGTCTTTTATAGATAAGAAAATTGAGTAATTGAGGCTTAAAATATTGACTTGCCCCATAAAAAGACAAGACAAAATTTGGATCCAGGTCTGTTAATTCTTAATTATTGCAGGTCACTGTCTCTATAAAGCAAAGATACACAAAATGGGTGAGAGTTGTGTAAGAAATCAAATGAAATAGGAGGAAAAAAGGCATGTGTTGATCATTAGTAGAATTGGTATGCCACAATATGAATTAAAAGGAAATACAGGCTGAAGTTATAGCACAGGTGAAAGAAAACAGCAGTGGAAGGGTCTTGTGATTTTTTTTTTTAATTAATTTATTATTATTATACTTTAAGTTGTAGGGTACATGTGCATAACGTGCAGGTTTGTTACATATGTATACTTGTGCCATGTTGGTGTGCTGCACCCATCAACTCGTCATTTACATCAGGTATAACTCCCAATGCAATCCCTCCCCCCTCCCCCCTCCCCATGATAGGCCCCGGTGTGTGATGTTCCCCTTCCTGAGTCCAAGTGATCTCATTGTTCAGTTCCCACCTATGAGTGAGAACATGCGGTGTTTGGTTTTCTGTTCTTGTGATAGTTTGCTAAGAATGATGGTTTCCAGCTGCATCCATGTCCCTACAAAGGACACAAACTCATCCTTTTTTATGGCTGTAT
>NC_037682.1:81710274-81800551 GCF_003255815.1 Theropithecus gelada
ACTACTAGATACTGGTAACACAGATCAAATTCTTATCAATAATTTGAATCTTAATTATACCATTTACTAGTTGCATGACTTTGGGCATGTTATCTAATCTCTAAGCCTCCTGTGCCCCATCTGTGAAGTGGAGGAAGCAATTCCTCAGAATTGTGGTAAGGTTTAAATGACATATTATATTCAAAGCACTTTGTACTCATTAAAGATATTATGAGCAGATTCTCAATAAAGTGAATCCATTAACATTTTAATGTGTTACTTCAGGGTTTTTTTTTTTTTTTTTTTTTGTGGCTAATCATGTTTTTTTGTGTCCAACAGAAAAATGGGTGGCTCAGCATCACCAGATAGCAGCTGGAGAGGAAGTCTCAAAGTGCCCTACAATGTTGGACCTGGCTTTACTGGAAACTTTTCTACACAGTTAAGAGACTATTTTAATTTTAACTCTTTTAAGGGGGAGCCTTAAAGAAAAAAAATACTAGGCCGGGCGCGGTGGCTTACGCCTGTAATATGAGCACTTTGGGAGGCCGAGGTGGGTGGATCACAAGGTCAGGAGATTGAGACCATCCTGGCTAACACGGTGAAACCCCTTCTCTACTAAAAGTAGAAAAAAATAGCCGGGCGTGGTGGCGGGCGCCTGTAGTCCCAGCTACTCGGGAGGCTAAGGCAGGAGAATGGCGCTAACCCGGGAGGCGGAGCTTGCAGTGAGCTGAGATCGCGCCACTGCACTCCAGCCCGGGTGACAGAGCCAGACTCCATCTCAAGAAAAAAAAAAAAAGAAAAGAAAAAATACTATAGAGGATGACAGAAAAAGTAAAATTTATGTAATACCAGCAGGAAACAAAACTGCAAGTTAGAACCAGTGTAATTTTTGCCTGTGAACAATTAGACATCTTTAAACAAGATTGAAGATTTAAAAATTATGGGTGTTGTTGGAACTCAGAAAATGGATAACCCAAAGTATGGTGTTCTGGCATGCTGAGCACTTTGAACTAAAGGATAAAAGTCCTTAGATGCAGCTTCAGAATCAATAGTTCTGACCTCCTACTTCACCCTACAAGAGCAGAGTGGAAGTTTCTCTCTGAAGTTCCCTTATCTGAAGCTCCTGTAGAAGGAAGACAATGACTTTCTTTCCCCTCCCTGAAATTTTATTGACCAGGGAAGATTGAACTCATATAATAGGAAGGAAGACTGAGGCATATCACTTTACACAGGCCTTGTCACAAGCTGTTGACTGTTCTCTAGTTCCATTCAAGTTCCAAAGAGAATTATTTACAAACTATTGCCTGCTCTTCGGGTCCATTTAACTCTCTTGAAAACCGTTTACCATCCCTCAAAACCACCTGCAGTCCCCCACCTCCCCCTCCCCTGTGAAGAGGGTGCCAGTTAAACTTCAGCCATTTGGCCTTTGTTTGAGTCTCACATTTTGTTTGGCTCCTGTATACACTGATGTGTTAATCAGTTTGTATCTTTTTCTCCTGTTAATCGATTTTCAGTTTATTTGACCAGATTTGAACCTTCAAAGGCAGAGGAGAAAATTCCCTTAACCCTTATAGTGTTAATCTGTTAACCAGTTTAGTTTTGTTTTTTTTTAAAGAATGTCTTTTATCTTTGCATTAGAAAAGTCAAGATGCACATCCACTCTACCAGTGAAGTGACAAGAATTTACAATGTGATAGGTACTCTCAGAGGAGCAGTGGAACCAGGTAAAGGAATCATTTGCTTAGCAAATATTGATCAAGTAACTGTTATGTGCTGGATACTGCCAACCTCTGGGAGTGCAAAGTGAATCAAAACAAACCAACAAACGAACAAAGAAAACCAGTGGAACTCACCTAAAAACAAAATAAATAAATATGAAATAATTTTGTATTGTGGTACAGGTGGTGAAGAAAAGTGAATGTTTGGTGCTAGACTGGGCAGATGACCAAGGCGAATGATAAATTGTGCAGGCCTTAATTAAAGGATCAAGGGAAGCAGGGTAGGGAAAGATGCGTTTTTTTCTGAGTTTTCTGAATTTTTTTTTTTACAATATATTTTCATAGGGAAATATCTTCATGATAACTATAAACATCTATAAAAATATCACACTCTTAGAAAATTAAGGTAATCTTGTATTAATGAATCCTTTGCATAGTTTTATTTTCCACAACTAAAGCCACTGATAAAATATATGGACATATGATTTCCATAGAAGTTCAGATGATCTACTAATTAATACATTTTATATGTAGTCTTAGTTCATGAAGCCTCAGTTTCTTTTGAACTATTTGGTTCTATATTTCTTACCAAAACAGGTACTATTAAATGTATATTAAACATATTAATTGTATGTTTCTTATAAGCAGTGATTTATTTTAGATCAAGAATATTGATATTCTTGTTGTTTGCATATTCTAATGAGCACTAAGCAATATATAAGTGGCTATTATTGAATAATACTGAGTACCTATTTTGTGCCAGCTCTGTGATAAGCATTGGAGATGGGGAGATAAAAGAAGACACAGACCCAAGACAAAGAACTCACAGTTTGTGAAGGGAGCCATATACTTAAGGGTGATCAATGCTTTATTACTCCCGAGAACTGGGTAGGCAGAGAAATTCCCTTTTCTATAGAAAATAAAAAAGGTTCATAGAGGGAGAAAATATTTGAGCTGTACCTTAAAAACTGAATAGAAAGAATAGGAATTGGAGAACTTCCTATGTGGCCACTATGTTCTCTTATTTTGAATATATTAGAAAGTGGTAAGTTAGGTAAGAGAGTAGTAATAGAGAATTACAAAAAATGTGAATAAGGATAACATTAAGCTTTCTTAATTACTTATATGTAGTACTTATAGTAATACATTGAAATATATATTTGCTTTATCACATTTATGATTTCTCAGCAGAAACACATATTAAAATCAGAAATAACATATTTTCACAAATCTTAGGGAACCTAGCCTTTTTTTTTTTTTTTTTTTTTTTTTTTTGAGTAATGAGTGCTTTGTATTTAGATGCTATTGAGTTGTTTGCAATTTTCTCTTTTATTGACCCAAAATGACAAATAGTCTTGTATCGATGCTTTCTAGACAGATACGTCATTCTGGGAGGTCACCGGGACTCATGGGTGTTTGGCGGTATTGACCCTCAGAGTGGAGCAGCTGTTGTTCATGAAATTGTGAGGGGCTTTGGAACGCTGAAAAAGGAAGGTAATACAAACCAACAGCAAAAAAGCCAACCTATCTGAGTCTCAGTTTAGTCTTCGGTAAAGGGAGTATAAAAATACTACTTCAGCCATTACATGTGTTTGGTAAAAATACCGATACAATTTTTAATATTGGTTGGTTAATTATATTATTTATTTTATTTTATTTTTTATTTTATTTTTTATTTATTTTTTTTGAGACGGAGTCTCGCTCTGTCACCCAGGCTGGAGTGCAGTGGCTGGATCTCGGCTCACTGCAAGTTCCGCCTCCCGGGTTTACGCCATTCTCCTGCCTCAGCCTCCCGAGTAGCTGGGACTACACGCGCCCGCCACCTCACCCGGCTAGTGTTTTTGTATTTTTTAGTAGAGACGGGGTTTCACCGTGTTAGCCAGGATGGTCTCGATCTCCTGACCTTGTGATCCGCCCATCTCAGCCTCCCAAAGTGCTGGGATTACAGGCTTGAGCCACCGGCCAATTATATTATTTATTTTTGCCTTTATTTATATAACATTTACATTATTGATATTTATGTATTAAGTGATAATCTGAAATAAAGGAATTATACTGTTAATGGTTGTTCTTTGCAACTAAGAAGATGCAGATGGGTTACATCACTAGAGAAAACACACTGAAATTAGATTATAAGCCAAAGCTTCCTAGTTAGAGACTGTAAGCAGACGTTCCTCAGTCTCTTCTAACCCCAGACCTCAGGTTAAATGTATGGAGTAATTAAGGAGATAGATGTTCTGTTCAGAGAAATACTGGTCTTAGGTCTAATGGGATTCTGTCAAAAGTTTGGAATCTGTATTCTCATACCCTGAGCACTGGTGTGCTCTCACAAAAATTAGGTTTATACTCGTAACATCATCACTTTAGCCATTTTAGAATCTTCATATGATAGTCAAAGTAAAATTTAGTTCAAATGTTTGCTCTTTAACATAATAATTGCACATTGAGAGCAAGAAGTTCATTCTCTTTATTGACCCTGCAAACAAGGTATCTGGGGGCTGTAAAATATAACCTATATATTTGTAGCAACAATAAAAACAATAATATATGTTGTTTGCATAGTATTTACTTTTTTTGAGAAACTGTTTTTATATGTCCTATGTACTTTGAAGTCATAGCAACTAGGGAGAAGACATATTTATTTATCTTCTCATGTAACAGATAAGTTAACCAAGGTTTAGAGAATTCGATAGTTTCCCCAGGATTATGTAGCTAGCATGTGGCAGAATAAGAGAATCAGGGTTTAAACTCAAATTTCTGACTACCAGTCCACAAAACCATGATGTCTCTATTTAAAATAAAATGTAAAGGTGCTCGGTTCTTTTTTCTACACACCTATCTTATATTTGAAAAAAACAAAACAATGGAGACCTAAATTTACATAATTCACGAAGTAGGTAGTGTTTAATTTTGTTACAAAAATGTTTCATGATTTTGCTAGGAAATCCCTGTGGTAACTATACAAAACATCACTGTGACAATTATAAAATATGCGAAAGAAATGGAATGCTGATGAATAATAATAGGAAATTTGAATAATACTATTGACAAAAACAAAAGACTGGAGTCAACAGCTATAGTATATACATTCTTAAGCACACATGAATATTTACTAAGATGATGAGTACTCATAATTTTTGGGGCACCTACTGAGTGCTTTCTAAACATTATTCCATTTAATCCTCCCACAATCAAGTGGTGTCTTCATCTTTACTCTCTTGTTCCTGGTATACAGATGAAGAAGTGGAAGTTTAATAGGTTTGAATAACTTTCCCTTAGTCGTGCTGCTAGTGAGAGAACCAGGGTTTGAAACAAGATCTTGCCTTAACTCCAAGGTCAGTGTTTATAACCTCCAAGACACATCACCCCTCTATTGAATTATGTGGTTTTCAGCAACAGCAAACATTGCTGTTGCTAACTGAGCCCTTATTGATTAATTCTGGCAGAGAATGGAGTGAAATCATACGACCAGCTGATATTGAACAATTGTTTATTTGATGTCAGAACAATAGGAAAGAGTTTCAAAGGATTTTCTTTCAGTTATATCTGCTTTCAGAAGACCGAACACATCTAGAAATTTCTTTCTTTGTTCTAGGCAGTTGCAGACCACCAATGACTTCCTATGCATAGCCAATTATTATAAACCTATTAGATTGTTTTATGATCTTGCAAGATCTTTACTGTCACATTTCCCCCCTTTTCTATGTAATTGTACTATTTTGTATTGACAACATTTTAAAATCTTACAAAAGAAAACTACGTAAGTAAAGATTTTTACCACAATTTGCCCTTCCCAAATAATCAACGACTGCTTTTTTGTTTTGTTTTGTTTTGTTTTGTTTTTTTCCATCTGGGCTTGGTAGTATCCTGGGTACATTATGAATTTTTTTCTAGCATATATATATACACATATATTTTAGGGTGGAGACCTAGAAGAACAATTTTGTTTGCAAGCTGGGATGCAGAAGAATTTGGTCTTCTTGGTTCTACTGAATGGGCAGAGGTTAGTTGATAATTTGCTATAATATAAATTTTTATAAAATAAATTAGCCAAGACTTATTTGCCAAGCACGTAAAACTATGAAATGAATATAATAAGAAAATATTCAAAGATTTTTTTTCCCCAAAACCTGAAGCAACATATTCTTGTTCAAAAATCAGCAATAAAAATCTCTGTTGCTAAAGAACTAAGTTTTGTTTGAACTTTTAAGAGCCACTTAATGTCAATTGTCAAAATTATCTTTATTTCCTGGGAGTATGAGAGTAAATAAGCAGATATGCTAGAAACCAAACATCAAAACGAGTCAGTTTCTTAACAATACTGCAGTTTATTCTTCAAATTATTGTCTTAGCAAACATGAACGACCTAACAGACTTTTCCGTGAATATCTTCCCATAAACATGACATTTAAATGGAGATTCTTCTCTGATTTGAAGGGAATGAAGCTATTTCAAATTTATGAAAAATATGAGGTTAAATTGTCTCCATTTCCTGACCATGAAGTCAAATTCTCCTGTATCATGTTTGATTTCTGTAATGATTCTATTACGCTTTCCAAAATATCTCCTAAAGCTAAATACATTTTTTTCTTTTTTTGAGATGGAGTCTCACTCTTGCCCAGGCTGGAGTACAGTGACGTGATTTCTGTTCACTGCAACCTCAGCATCCCTGGTTCAAGCGATTCTCCTGCCCCAGCCTCCCGAGTAGCTGGGATTACAGACCACCACACCTGGCTAAATTTTGTATGTTTAGTAAGACAGGGTTTTGCCATGTTGGCCAGGCTGGCCTTGAACTCCTGAGCTTAAGTGATCTGCCTGCCTCGGCCTCCGAAAGTGCTAGAATTACAGGCGTGTGCCACCACGCCTGGCTGTAAGGTATCCTTTTCATTTATCTTTCTTAATTCATAATGACCCTCTCTATATTAAATTATGTTAAAAGTAAGGCAGAAATTTCCACCACCGAATATTTACTAAGCCCTTTGAAAAGTAATTTTAACTGCATGTATTGTTGGCTTTATATAACCGAAACATTAGCTATAAGGTAAATATATGCAAAGTCAGTATTTATTCCATTAATTTCCAGTCATGCTGTAAATACTTATTGGCTCCTCTCATGCTCCAGATACTATGTGAAGCCCAGTAAACTTTAATTTTCTTTAAAAAGTAAATGATGCTCTTGTAGACCTAGTCAAAGTTTTATAAGAAAGAATTACGCCAATATCTGGAAGAACCTAAATATTTTGATAGTGTGATTTCTGTCTTTCAAATTTTTTTTTCACTTACAGTGCATTTTTTTTCATTTTTTATCTTGTAGTTAGAATGCTTAGGAAATTACATATTTTAGAGACTCAGAATCCACATTGATATCTCAAAAAAACTTTACTATGTGTTATTCTAAAAATGTGCAATTATCAATATTGACCAGGAGATGGTGCCATCCTACAGGAGAACCTGACTTCATGGTCAGGCGATGACTTAAGTTCACTAATTTTTCATAATATGAAATTTAATTTGAAATTTCATAAACTTGGCCGGGCGCGGTGGCTCAAGCCTGTAATCCCAGCACTTTGGGAGGCCGAGACGGGCGGATCACGAGGTCAAGAGATCGAGACCATCCTGATTAACATGGTGAAACCCCGTCTCTACTAAAAAATACAAAAAACTAGCCGGGCGAGGTGGCGGGCGCCTGTAGTCCCAGCTACTTGGGAGGCTGAGGCAGGAGAATGGCATGAACCCGGGAGGCGGAGCTTGCAGTGAGCCGAGATCGTGCCACTGCACTCCAGCCTGGGCGACAGAGCGAGACTCCATCTCAAAAAAAAAAAAAAAAAGAAATTTCATAAACTTAAAATACCTTCATTCCATATGAACCAGACAAGATTTTCTGCTTAAATAATGAGATGTTTATAGGAAGATCTTCACTGAAAAGTCTCAGGTCATTCATGTTTGCTAAGAAAATTTTTTAAAGGATAAACTACAGTATGGTTAAGAAATTAACTCCTTTTCTACTTACCGTAAGTATATGGACAGTTTCATCTTAAATACTAGCTTTTAACAAGTTTTGCTTGTTGTTTCCTACCAGTAATCTTTATTCAAATTCTTTCAAAGCAGCTCTTTTATGAGAATTTCTTATGTCAAATTTGTCATTAATATGGATCAGCTCAATTAGAGGTCTACATACATTAAATCGTTAAATGTAGATGTGCATTTTGTGGGGGAGGGGGAGTGGGTTATAACTTTATATTTATGGTTTTCCTTTTTATTATAGGAGAATTCAAGACTCCTTCAAGAGCGTGGCGTGGCTTATATTAATGCTGATTCGTCTATAGAAGGTGAATATTGTTGGTCTCATAAGAAAAGATGTGATTAAACTAGGAGCAGCAGTCTAGTTAATAAATTATGTACTAACAAGGAAGGCTATGTATTAACGTGTGGTTGGGGAGTCTACTGCAACCTCTGACAGAAAGCAGTGTGTGAACCCTAGTTGAGAGTTGGGTGAGGCCTAGGTGAGCAAGTTTTTCTTTTCTTCTTTCCTTTCCTTGTCTTTTTGTTTTCTTTTCTTACTTTTTTTTTTTTTTGCTTTGAAGTATAGAGTACTAATTCAGAAAAGCAGCATTCTTTGATTAGCTTCATCTGGCAGATTTCTTTTTATATATGGCAGGAATTTAGTAAGTATCTGTTGAATGATTAAGTCAGGGACCTAAAGGTTCTATAATTTAGAATGATGTAGGAAAAAAGTATCATTTGTGGGGTGCGGTGGCTCACACCTGTAATCGCAGTACTTTGGGAGGCTGAAGTGGGTGGATCACTTCAGGTCAGGATATCAAAACCAGCCTGGCCAACATGGTAAAACCCTATAGCTATTACAAATGCAAAAATTAGCTGGGCGTGGTGGCACACTCAGTATAGATAATATACAAAATCAATCTTGAATTATAATTATATGCAGGTACTTTAGAAAGGGTAGGATCAAACCACTCTGGGAGTTCAGAGGAGAGAATAATGGAAACTTCAGGAAAGGCTTGAAAAAATGGGATAGGCATTTGAGGCTGACTTTGAAGAATGGAAATACTTTTAATAAGCGAAGGACCAAACTAAAGGAAATCTCAGATTGATTTCCATGAAAATGAAAGAGTCCATTGTCACTACAATCCAGCTCCACTAATATGTCTGTATCTTGACCATATGCAACATCCCAGCCATTGCACTCCTATTCTCTACACTCAGATTGCTCTTCAACACCTCTTTATCTGTTTAATCCTTATCCTTAGACCTTCCTTTGAAATGTTACTTTTTCAGGGAAGACATTTCTTTGTGGCACTCATCACTGTCATTATTAATTATTTGTTTTACAAGTAATAGACTGTATTCTTTAACAAGGAATAGACAGTATCTTGCTTATTCACTCCTGGATCCCTAACGTCTTATTAAATAAATATTTGTGGCACGGTTGCAAAAAATAAAGGACTAAATGAATGAAGGGGGGATTTTTTAGAAATTTTCTTTAGTGTATTAGTAAATTTGCCATGTCAACAGTTAGAACATGAGACCTTGATAGAGTTACATTGGCATTTACATTTTCTTTCTCTTTTTTTGTTTTTTTCTTTGTTTGCTGGCTTGTTTTGAGTCAGGGTCTCACTCTGCAGTCCAGGGTGGAGTGCCTGGAGCAATCATGGCTCACTAGTCTTGACCTCCCAGTCTCAAGTGATCCTTCAACCTCAGTCTCCTTAGTAGCTGGGACTACAGGCAAGTGCCAAATGTCCAGCTAATCTTTGTATTTTTTTAAAATTTTTATTATTATACTTTAAGTTCTAGGGTACATGTGCACAACGTGCAGATTTGTTACATATGTATATTTGTGCCATGTTGGTGTGCTGCACCCATCAACTCGTCAGCACCCATCAACTCATCATTTACATCAGGTATAACTCCCAATGCAATCCCTCCCTCCTGCCCCCTCCCCCCCATAATAGGCCCCGGTGTATGATGTTCCCTTTCCCGAGTCCAAGTGATTTCATTGTTCAGTTCCCACCTATGAGTGAGAACATGTGGTGTTTGGTTTTCTGTTCTTGTGATAGTTTGCTGAGAATGATGGTTTCCAGCTGCATCCATGTCCCTACAAAGGACACAAACTCATCCTTTTTTATGGCTGCATAGTATTCCATGGTGTATATGTGCCACATTCTTAATCCAGTCTGTCACTGATGGACATTTGGGTTGATTCCAGGTCTTTGCTATTGTGAATAGTGCCGCAATGAACATACGTGTGCATGTGTCTTTATAGCAGCGTGATTTATAATCCTTTGGGTATATACCCAGTAATGGGATAGCTGGGTCATATGGTACTTCTAGTTCTAGATCCTTGAGGAATCGCCATACTGTTTTCCATAATGGTTGAACTAGTTTGCAATCCCACCAACAGTTTAAAGTGTTCCTATTTCTCCACATCCTCTCCAGCACCTAACACCATTAAAAACCCTAGAAGAAAACCTAGCTAATACCATTCAGGACATAGGCATGGGCAAGGACTTCACGTCTAAAACACCAAAAGCAATGGCAACAAAAGCCAAAATTGACAAATGGGATCTAATTAAACTAAAGAGCTTCTGCACAGAAAAAGAAACTACCATCAGAGTGAACAGGCAACCTACAGAATGGGAGAAAATGTTTGCAATCTACTCATCTGACAAAGGGCTAATATCCAGAATCTATAAAGAACTCAATCAAATTTACAAGAAAAAAACAAGCAACCCCATCAGAAAGTGGGCAAAGGATATGAACAGACATTTCTCAAAAGAAGACATGCATACAGCCAACAGCACATGAAAAAATGCTCATCATCACTGGCCATCAGAGAAATGCAAATCAAAACCACAGTGAGATACCATCTCACACCTGTTAGAATGGCAATCATTAAAAAGTCAGGAAACAACAGGTAATCTTTGTATTTTTATTGGAGATGAGGTTTCACCATATTATCCAGGTTGGCCTCAAACTCCTGGGCTCAAGCTATCTAACCATGTTGGTCTCCCAAAATGCTAGGATTACGGGTCTGAGACACAGCTCCCAACCTTCATTTTCTTCTTTGTCAATGTCTCTGAGCTACATTGTTCTGAAAGTTAGCTTACACAGTGCATATAGTTATTCTTTTCTCCTTCTCTTAGGGTAGTGGCTAAGAGCCTGACCTTTGGCGTCAGATGCCTGGATTCATTCCTGGCCATGCAACTTCCTATTTGTGTGAACCAAGCTACTTACTTTTTGTGCCTCAGTTTTCTCACTTCTAAATATAACTTCTAAGAGCCCCAATCTCAAAGGCTCCTGTAAGGGCAAAAAAAAAAAAAAATTCATTTGCAAATCTCCCAGACCTGTGTCTTGCACAGAGTAAACATCAAAAAATGTTAACTTTGATTAATATCATTATACCTACTTAAAACACATAATAAGGTCAAATATACATATATATTTGCCCACCAAGAATTAATACTCCAAATATATTTTCTTGAAATGTAGAATAACATTCTCTTTATTGATAGTTTTTTCTGGTTTTTTTTTTTTTTTCTTTTTTGTTCTTGTTTTGAAGTGAGATCTTGTAGTATTGCCCAGAGTGGTTTCAAACTCCTGAACTCAATTGATCCTCCCGCCTCCCAAGTAGCTGGGACAACAGGTGTGTGGCACCATACTTGGCCATAGCTTTTTAAGATTTGATATTTTAATGTATTTTAAAAACTCATTAAGCTTTGCTACTTATGTCATCCCTGGCTTGAAATTACTTCATTGTGTCTCTATAATTTTCAAAATCGAGAACAAAGGACAGCAGGTACTATATGATTGGGACACCATTCATCTCAGTTTGTTTTATATTTTTACATTGTATTAATGTTTCTTTCTCAAATAATACCAATAATCATATATTCTGAAATTTCTAATGTTAAAATGTAAAATTTACAAATAAAGCAAAACTCCCCAATGCAAACTACTCTCAAACTTAGTCCTCTCTCCAAAGGTACTACTGTACTCAGTTTTGGGCATTTCCATCATGTTGGCATTAATATATAGAATTTAGCTCCACAAAGCACCAAGAGTGTAGTGGGTGCTATCTCAGGTGCTTTACATGTAAAAAAATTATTCAGTACTCACCATAACCCTCTGAGATAAGTAGGTAAATGCTTTTATTATCTCTTTTGTATAAAAGAAGAAACTGACAGTCAGAGAGGTTAAGTAACTTTCCCAAAGTCACACAGCTAGTGAAGGGTTGAGCTTAGACTCAAATCAGACTGGTCTGTTCCAACTTTACCCTTCTAACCACTACACTCTTTTGTCTCTCACCACCTTATACAGGTATTTGGTATCATATTACAGCTAAATGGTTCTACAACTTGCCTTTTTCATTCAGCAACACATTATGAAAAGCTTTCCATATCAGCACATATCTCTGTTTTGCTTAAAAAACAAACACTACCACCAGACAAGAAAAATCTACATTGTATTCAATAGGACAAATTCTGTATCAATTCTCTAGCTGCTGGACAGATTGTTTCAGTTTGTTGTAGTTAATATTCTTTTATTTGCATGTTTTTTCTGTATGATGTGAGGAGAGGGTAGAGAGCTACAAGTATATTTATTTGGTTCTAGGATATGTGCATTTAAATTGTTATAAATGTTGCCAAACTATTCTCCTCCCCATTTCCACTCTTATAAGCACTTCTGTTTTAAAAATTACATTGGCTGTTTGTAGATATTTATTCTTCCAGATGAATTTTAGAATTCTAATATCAAATTTTTAAGTTCCATAAACAAGTCTGCTGAGGTGTCACTATTTTAAAAGCCTCAACTTTTACTGTTCTCAAGCATGGATCTTAGGCTTTGGGATAAAAGCGAGTTGCCATCCTCTGAGTGTTTCATGTGCTTTTACATTTCTGGGCATTTGCACAGGCTATGCCCTTAGCTGCAAATACCATTCCCCCCGCCCCCACCCCCAACTGTGTCCCGGTTCTAGAAAACCTAGTTCAAGAGTCCCCTCTCCAAGTTTGTGAAGTTGTCTTGACTTCCCTCCCCCAAAACTCCTCCTGAGTTGCACCCCGTCCCTGTGCTATCTTGGCTTCCCAAGAACACCTCTCCTGGGTGCTTCACTTGATTGTCACAACCACCAGCCCTTGACCTCCTGAGGAATGGGGACTGAAACTCTAAGAAGAGCACCTGGTTCACAAATTCATTGTCCCAACAAATATTGATTGGACAAATGCTAAATTCTAGGATTGTTCTAAGCACTGGAGTATGGCAGCAAACAAAAGAGTGTACCTTCTCCCAGGGGACTTATCGTCTAGTTGGAGGGCCAATAAAAAAAAGACAAGTACTTAATATGTTTTATGTTAAATAGATGAGTAATATGGAGAAGCATGAGCCAAGGTTAAAAGAGAGAGTGGCTAAAATTAGGGGGTAAGAGAGTGCTATTTTAGGTAGGGTGATAGGGGAAATCTCTCAGAAAAACATGACATTAGACCAGAGGAGGAGTAAGTCATGCAGATATAATGCAGAATACTGTTCCAGGCTGAAAGGACAGTGTGTGCAAAGATGCTGAGGGAGTATTCTTGGGCAGAATGTAAAATGCAGATTTCGAGAGGTGACCTGGGGTTTCATGTATGGCACTGTGGGCTTTGGTGAGGATGATGGAATTTACAGAGTTAGATGGGAAGCCATTGGAGAGTTATAGTTGAAATCGGGTTTTAAAACAACATTCTTGCTAGGAAGTTAGCAGTGGTCTTTGAAGAAAATAATAACAGAAAGAAATTAAATTTTAAAATCTATTCTTTTCTTATTTTTCAGGAAACTACACTCTGAGAGTTGATTGTACACCACTGATGTACAGCTTGGTATACAACCTAACAAAAGAGGTATATAAGTTCTACGAGTGATGTTTTCTTGAGGTATTATTCTGTTAAACATTGGTGTTGTTTTATAACTTCTTGTCTTCTTTTCATATAACAAATATGACATCCCATCTCCACAGACCATCACATCTAGTAAACTGTTTATACAGATTGCTTCATTTCTCACCACACCACTGTGAGGTAGCCCATGAGTAGCATCATGTCTACCATCTCCATTCTTAAAACAGTGAAACTGAGCTCAAAGAACACTGGCCACCAAAGTCACACATAACTTGTACAGTAGCCGAACCAAGACTTGGTCCTATGGCTCAACTCCTTAATTTAAAAACTTGTTCATACTCTTCAGTATAGTGATACCAATTAATTCAGGACACAGGAATCATTAAATGTTCTAATTGATTGAGAAAGAATAATCATAAGAATACCAGGTGCTGGCTTCCAGGAACAGAGGCTAGATGAGACCACAATTACATTTTTTTCAGATAGACATTATAAATAAAATTTAAATGCCATTAAGCTTTGGTTTCAAAAGAATGGAATGGAGGAGTGACCAAGATGACTGACTAGAAGCAGCTATGGTGTGTGGCTCTCACAAAGAGAAAGGGAAGGGGCAAGTAAATACAGCACCTTCTACTGAAACGAACAGGTACTCTCACTGGGACTAATCAAGGAAACAACCCAACCAAAGGAGAATGGAGAAAAGCAAGGCAGGACAACAGCCCACCTGGAAATGACACAGAGTCAAGGGAACCTCCCCCATCCAGGAAAATGATGAGTGAATGTGCAACCCCAAGAAACCATGCTTTTTCCATGGATCTTTGCAGCCCTTAGGTCAGCAGATACCCTTGTGAACCCACCCGACCAGGGCCTTCAGTCTGACACACAGCTGCATGGAGTCTTAGCAGAACAGCCACTCAGGCATGCATGGAGACACAGGAGCTTTAGATACTCCAGCTTTCCAGGCTTCATGGCAAAAGTAGCTGCAACTCCAGCAAAGCAGGAGGTTAGACACTCATACATACCCATAAAAAAGAGGCTGAATTCAGGGGCCTGAGCCACAGTGGTCTGCAGGCCCCACTTCTACAGCATCTCACAACATAAGACCCATGGGCTTGGATTTCCAGCCAGCCACTGGTAGCAGTGTTGTGTCTACCTGGGAAAGAGCTCTTGGGTGGTAGGGGGAGCGGGGAGTAGGGATAGAGGGGTGGGCTGCCATCTTTGCTGTTTGGGTGGCTTAACCATTCCAACTATTAGGGTTTGGAGAGCCCAAGATGACTAGGGGTGGAAGCAGTACCCCAGCACAGCACAGAGGCCCCACAAAAATGTGGCCAGACTGCTTTATAAAGCAGGTCCCCAACTGCATTCCTCATCAACGGGTGGAGCCTCCCAACCAGGGTTTCTGGCTACCGCTGCTGGTGTTCTCTGGCTGAGAGAGGTTTTAGGACAGCCTGGGATGGAGCTCCCAGGAGGAGCAGACCACCATCTTTGCTATTTGGGTGACTTAGCCATTCCAGGTTTCAGACTTCAGAGTGTCCAAGACAACCAAGGGCTGAAGTGGACCCCCACCACAGCATAGTTGCTCTACAAAAACGTGGCTAGACTACTTTTTTAACTGGGTCCCTGATCCTTTTCCTCCTGTCTGGGTAAGACCTCCCAATGGGGTCTCCAGCAGCCTCCTACAGGTCTGTTCAGGCCAGCAACATGTCTATGACTCCCTGGGATGGAGGTCCCAGAGTAAGAAGCAGGCTGCATTCTTTGCTGTTTCACAGCCTTCACTGATGATTCTTCAGGTACTGTAAAATCTAAGGCAACTAGGGATTGGAGTCAAACCCCCAGCACAACACAGCAGCCCTGCAGAAAAGTGGCTAGACTGTTTAAAAGAGAAAAGAAAAGAAAAAGCTCCATCCAAAGGTCACCAGCCTCAAAGATTGAAGGCAGATGAGCCCACAGAGATGAGAAAGGATCATCAGTCCAAGAACACTGAAAACTCAAAAGGCCAGAGTGCCCTCTTTCCTACAAATGACTGCATCACTTCTCCAGCAAGGGTTCAGAACCAGGTTGAGGTGCCTGAAATGACAGAAATAGAATTCAGAATATGGATAGGAACAAAGTTTACTGAGCTAAAGGAGTGTGTTATAACCCAATTCGAGGAAGTTAAAATTCATGTTAAAATATTGCAGGAACTGACAGTAAAAAAAAAGCCAGTATAGAAAAGAATAGAGCTGAAAAACACACTACAGCAACTTCACAATGCAATCACAAGTATTAATAGCAGTGTAGACCAAGTGAAGGAAAGAATCTTAGAGCTTGAAGACTGTTTTTCTGAAATAATACAGGCAGGCAAGAATAGAGAAAAAGCAATGAACAAAACTTCCAAGGAATGTATGATTATGTAAAGAGACCGAATCTGTGACTGATTGGTGTAAATGAAAGAGATGGGAAGAATGGAACCAGCTTGGAAAACATATTTCAGGACATAATCCATGAGAACTTTCCCAACATAGCTAGACAGGCCAACACTCAAATTCAGGAAATGCAGAGAACGTCAGTAAGATACTCCTTGAGAAGATCATCCCCAAGACACACAATCATCAGATTCTCCAAGGACAAAATGAAAGAAAAAATGTTAAAGGCAGCCGGAGGGAAAGGTCAGGTCACCTACAAAGGGAAGCCCATCAGACTAACAGTGGACCTCTCAGCTGAAACCCTACAAGCCAGAAGAGATTGGGGGCCAATGTTCAACATTCTTAGAAAAAAGAAATTCCAATCCAAAAATTCATATCCGACCACATTAAGCTTTATAAGTAGAGGAGAAATAAGATTCTTTTAAGAAAAGCAAATGCTGAGGGGATTTGTTACCACCAGACCTGTCTTACAGGAGTTCTTGACAGAAGCACTAAATATGGAAAGGAAAGACTGTTGCCAGTCACAACAAAAACACACCGAAGTACACAGACCAGTGAGACTATAAAGCAATCACATAAGTCTGCAAAATAACCAGCTAACATCATGATGACAGGTTCGAATCCAAACATATCAATGCTAATCTTATATGTAAATGGGCTAAATACACCAGTTAAAAGGCACAGAGTGGCAAGCTGGATAAAGAACCAGGACCTATTGGTATCCTGTCTTCAAGAGACCCATCTCACATGCAATGACACACATAGATCAAAATAAATAGATGAAGGAAAATCTACCAAGCAAATAGAAAACAGAAAAATGCAGGGGTTGCAATTTTAGTTTCCGACAAAACAGACTTTAAACCAACAAAGATGAAAAAGGACAAAGAAGGGCATTACATAATGGTAAAGGCTTCAATTCAACAAGAAGAGCTAACTGTCCTAAATATATATGCACATAACACAGGAGCACCTAGATTCATAAGGCAAGTTCTTAGAGACCTTCAAAGAAACTTAGACTCCCACACGATAATAGTGGTAGACATTAATGGCCTACTGAAAATAGTAATTAATTTTCAAGACATAAAATTAACAAAGATATTCAGGACCAGAACTGAGTACTTGATCAAATGGACCTGATAGATATCTACAAAGTTCTCCACCCAGAAACAACAGAATATACATTCTTCTCATCAGCCCATGGCACTTACTCTAAAATTGATCACATAATTGGAAGTAAAACACTCCTCAGCAAAAGCAAAAGAATGGAAATTAAAAACATCTCTTGTACCGCCATGCAAATTCAAAATCAAGAGTAAGAAATTCATTCAAAACTATGCAATTCTATGGAAATTGGATAACCTGCTCCTGAATGACTTGTGGGTATATAATGAGATAAAAGCAGGAATCAAGAAGTTCTTTGAAACTAATGAGAACAAAGATATGACATACCAGAATTTCTGGGACACAGCTAAGGCAGAATTAAAAGGGAAATGTATAGCACTAGATGACCACATTAAAAGTTAGAAGTATCTGGTCAGGCGCGGTGGCTCATGCCTGTAATCCCAGCACTTTGGGAGACCGAGGAGGGCGGATCACAAGGTCAGGAGATCAAGATCATCCCGACTAACATGGTGAAACCTCCTCTCTACTAAAAATACAAAAAACTAGCCAAATGTGGTGTGGTGGCACGTGCCTGTAGTCCCAGCTACTCGGGAGGCTAAGGCAGGAGAATCATTTGAACCTGGGAGGTGGAGGTTGCAGTGAGCTAAGATCATGCCACTGCACTCCAGCCTGGGCAACAGAGCAAGACTCCGTCTCAAAAAAAAAAAAAAAAAGTTAGAAAGATCTCAAGTTAACAACCTAATATCAAAACTAAGTGTACTAGAGAACAAAAGCAAACAAACCCCAAAGCTAGCAGAAGACAAGAAATAACCAAGATCACAGCTGAACTGAAGGTAGTAAAGACATGAAAAACCCTTCAAAATATTAATGAATCCAGGAGCTGATTTTTTGAGAAAAAATTAATAAAATAGAGTGATAGCTAGACTAATAAAGAAGAAAAGAGATAAGATTCAAATAAACACACTCAGAAATGATAAGGGGGAATATTCCCACTGACCCCACAGAAATACAAACATCAGAGAATGTTATAAACACCTCTATGCACATAAACTAAAAAATCTAGAAGAAATAGAAATTAGCTGAGTGTGGTGGTAGGTACCTGTAATCCCAGCTGGTAGGGAGGCTGAGGCAGGAGACTTGGGTGAACCCGGGAGGCAGAGGTTTCAATGAGCCAAGATGGCGCCATTGCACTATAGCCCAGGCGACAGTGCAAGACTCCGTCTCAAAAACAAAAAAAAGAAGAAGAAAAAGAAAAAAAGGGATAAATTTCTGGACACATACACCTTCCCAAGGCTGAACCAGAAAGAAATTGAATCCCTCAACAAACCAATCGTGAGTTCTGAAACTGAGGCAGTAATAAATAGCCTTCCAACCAAAAAAAGCCGAGGACCAAATGGATTCACAGCTGAATTCTACCAGAGGTACAAAGAACGGCTGGTACTATTTCTATTGAAACTATTTCAAAATAATTAGGAGGAGAGACTCCTCCCTAACTAATTCTATGAGACCAGCATCATCCCAAAACCAAAACTTGGCACATACAAAAACAACAAAAAAAATTGAGGCCAATATCTTTGATGAACACTGATGCAAAAATCCTCAACAAAATACTGGCAAACTGAATCCAGCAGCACATTAAAAAGCTTATCCACCACAATCAAGTAGGTTTCATCCCAGGGATGCAAGGTTGATTCAACATATGCAAATCAATAAATGTGATTAATCACATAGGCAGAACTAGAAACAAAAACCACATGATTATCTCAATAAACTCAATCAAACTATACTATGAGGCTACAGTAACCAAAACACTATGGCACTGGTACAAGAACAGACATTGCAGTTTATTATATATTGTTGAATAACTTTGGCAACTCTACTGGCAGGAAACAATATTAAATTGAATACTTTCCCTTAACCAGCTTGCTTCTTTTTATTTTCTTTGTTGTGAGAGGATAAATTGTTTTGATTGTAGTATCTTTTGATTCAAAGAAATAGACAAAAAGATCATACACTATGCCATTCGTCTAAAGACAGTGGCTTGGTATGACTTTGGTGTAGCATGTTTATGTTATGCACTTCATACATTTATTTTTATAATATAGTTCACCTATATATAATAACATGAGTATTTTCCCATTTCTCAGAAACTTACAATTCTTGATGACTGCTAATGTATGGATAGCATCCCTTGTTTTTGCTGAATTCTGGCTTATTCACTTCTGGTTAATGGACATCTAGTTTTTAAAATATCTGATTTATAAGTATTCCCTTTTTTCTTTTAATTTGTGTAGCTGGAAAGCCCTGATGAAGGCTTTGAAGGCAAATCTCTTTATGAAAGTTGGACTAAAAAAAGTCCTTCCCCCGAGATAAGTGGCATGCCCAGGTAAACAAATGAATGAAATTTCCACTGAATTCAGTGTGGGATTGTTTTGAAAATGAAAGCGTATTTTCTTTCAATTATTAAGTGAAAAAATTAACTTTAAAAATGGTCTAAAATCTGATAAAGGAAAAGCATTCCTTTGGTTCACGAATAAAATATTACTGTGTGTTTTGTAGTTAAATGTGCAGGACATCAAAACGTGATTTCTCTTTAGAATATGTAATATATACATATGGAACATTTCAACAGATTATATAGTTTGGTCATTTTTTATATGAAATGTGTGGGATGAGAAGTATTTTGGACTTTGGATTTTTTTAAAGATTTTGGAATATTTGCATTATACCTACTGGTTGAACATCCCTAATCTGAAAATTCGTAATCTGAAATGCTTCAGTTAGCATTTCCTTTCAGTGTCATGTAGGTGCTTAAAAACTTTTGGATTTTGCAGCATTTTAAAAAATTTTCTTATCTTTAATTTTTGTGAGTATGTAGTAGGTGTATTTATTTTTGGGGTGCATGAGGTATTTTGATACAGATTTTGGATTTTTGGATAAGGGATGCTCAACCCCTGATAGAGATAATGGTGAAAAGTAATTCTCATTTTTTTCTGTCACCTCATCACCTTGTAATTATTCTTTTTCTGAATATCGTATAGTTAACAAATATTTTTCTTACTGTAATAAAAATGCAAGCATCACTTCAACATTGGTTGTATCTTCATAAGCAAGGGAAGAAGAATAAATATCTCAGTACTCTGAGTTTATCGATGTCAACAGCACAAATCATTTATATTATAAAGGACAAAATTTATGTCCAAATTATCTGAAAAGTATTTGCTTTTCACTCTATTATGTACAACAGATAAAGATGATAAATGGAATGAAATAATCTTAAGGAAAACATTTTCCAGCTTCAGAAACCTTTAACAAAATGTGACATAAAATAGTCATTCCTACACAAAATAGTCTCATAGAAGGAGATATTTTTTGATGAAAATTAACATTCTTTTCATGTTTTTGCTGCATGTCTAAATCTGTATGTTTAAAATTACATTTATAATAGAATGGAGTTTAGTTTAATGAACATGTAATCTGTACTTAATGAACAAATTACTTTGAAATAATTCTGGTGTTTTATCTCTAAAAGGATAAGCAAATTGGGATCTGGAAATGATTTTGAGGTGTTCTTCCAACGACTTGGAATTGCCTCAGGCAGAGCACGGTATACTAAAAATTGGGTAAGTGAATCTAAATTATTCAAGATTATTTATGAATATATTTTAACTAAACAAATAATTCTGACTCCAAAAAGTGACTCAAACGTTAGTTGAAAGCAGAGAGAAGTCTCAATGGTTGACAGTATCGCTACTACATAGGGTAACTCCTGTATCTGGTATTCCTACCCTAAATTCAAGTGTCAGTTGGTATCAGTACTCATGTCTGCAAATGTGAACTTCCATTTACTCCCTTAAACATATTTTCTGTTTCATTTGGTGGCACTGCATTCACTCAGTCATTTAAGTTGAAAATGTAGGAATTGTCTTTGATTTCACCCTCCTCCTTATTCAAAATTAATCAGTATCTCCCCATTATCATTCAAAATTAATCACTGTATTTGAATTTCCATCTCTTACTATATCTCTAATTATTAAACAAACAACATCATTAAACAAATGAAAAATTTGTTTAATAAAGAACAGACTATATATATTAGTCTGTTCTCCTGCTCCTAATAAAGACATACCCAAGACTGGGTCATTTACAAGGGAAATATGTTTAATTGACTCACAGTTTCATATGGCTGGGGAGGCCTCACAATCTTGGCTGAAGGCGAATGAGGAGCAAAGTTACATGTTACATGGCAGCACACAAGAGAGCAGGTGCAGGGGAACTTCCCTTTATAAAACCATTAGATCGCATGAGACTTATTCACTGTCAGGAGAGCAGGGCAGGAAAACGTGTCCCGCATGATTCAGTTACCTCCCACCAGGTCTCTCCCATGACACGTGGGGATTATCATAATTCAAGGTGAGATTTGGGTAGGGACACAGAGCCAAACCATATCAGTATAATACACTTTGAACGTGTAAAAGTCATGATTCCTTTTCTTCTGTTGTAGATTTTATATATATATATATATATATATATACACACACACACACATACACACATATGGTTTTCATTTTCTTCAAAGTAAAATGGGTACATAGTTTATAAAATGTCAAGTAGTTTTATAAGAACACTGGTTTATAATTAAAAACAGTTGTTTCTTATTTCCATTTCATATTCATACCATCTCTGATTTCTGTTCATCAGATGAAACCTTTGTCAGCTTTTATGATACATCCATGTTTATAAGTAATATTTTAATCCTGATACATCTTCATTTTTAAATTTTATGCTATAAAGAAAAATCATTCTCACACTTATAAAAATGGTAAGGAAGAGTTCATTCAAAACTGTTCCAATAAGAATATTGCAATAATAAGAGATTTAGCTCAATTCCAAATACAGAAAAGACATTTGGCGATTTAGAGTTGACATTAAGTTTCTGTAAGTGTTTCCTCACAGGCTATTCTTCCCAGATGGAAAATCTTCAATCTCCTGTCTGTGAGGTAGGAAGTTAGGCAGAGTTATATGGGAGCTGATAGTGAGGATAAATATTAATATTGTCTACATTTTACTATGAAAAAAATTACAACAAATAAAATCAAATGACCACCTAAAGTTTTTGGTAGTAAGTCCTGAAGCCTAGATTCAAACCCTGGCAGGGAAATTCCAGAATCCCAGTCTCTTCAACACATCAGTACATAAAATGTCCTTTTATGTTAATAATAAAAAATAAGCATCTTAATGGTCAAAAGTGATAAACTAGCAATTCACAGTTTGAAAAGTCCTTCCTTCTACTTATACTTTTGGTTTTCCTGACACCTGTCTGGGCCTCCCTTCTCTCTCCTTAGTGAGACTTTAGATCCACTACTGCACCCCTCACCACTCAGACTCTCCAGCCTTCAGCACACTGTTTGTCAGACAATCATTTATCCAAGGAATTTTAGTGATTAAACAATTTAGTGTCTTCTCCTATATAATATTGTGTAATACTTATTTACTTGCCTTTAACAATTCTGTCTTATTTTTACCCAAATGCAAGATTGTCTTGTCTTGTTTTTTCAGATTCTTAAAACATGAATCTAAGAATGCAATCTTCTGCATTCTTAGAGACAAACCTGTTTGGTCCCTTTGAAATATTTTTAAAATAATATTTGTTATATCATATACACATATTTTAGTTGGTACAAACTTGGAGTGTGTTTACGTATCATAATATTAGCTGTTTAGGAAGTAACTTATTGAGATGCTTAAGTACTTTCCTTGATCCATCACTGACCAATCTTACTAATACTAATAGTAAATATTGGTGCTAATCATTTTATTGTAAGCTATCCTATAAGTGATATGTTTTGTTATTTTTTCCGTAGGAAACAAACAAATTCAGCAGCTATCCACTGTATCACAGTGTCTATGAAACATTTGAGTTGGTGGAAAAGTTTTATGATCCAATGTTTAAATATCACCTCACTGTGGCCCAGGTTCGAGGAGGGATGGTGTTTGAACTAGCCAATTCCGTAGTGCTCCCTTTTGATTGTCGAGATTATGCTATAGTTTTAAGAAAGTATGCTGACAAAATCTACAATATTTCTATGAAACATCCACAGGAAATGAAGACATACAGTGTATCATTTGGTATGTTACCCTTCCTTTTTCAAATTCCTCATCTGTATGGTTCTATTAATCTCCAAAATATAATGGGCTATCTTAGGTCATTTATAATTGATTGCTGTTTCAAGTGATCCAGTATTCTGTTTATGTCTATAAACGTATTTTTCATTTTATGGATGCTCATATCTTATAATATAAAAATATAAATACCTTGTAAAACACAAAAGATGATGGCTTCTATATTGTTCCTTTTCTTGAACTTTGGACCAATGCCATTAGAAATTACGTTCTTTAAGCATTTGATGATCCCAATTTCTATTTCAGATTCACTTTTTTCTGCAGTAAAGAATTTTACAGAAATTGCTTCCAAGTTCAGTGAGAGACTCCAGGACTTTGACAAAAGCAAGTACGTTCTATATCTATATCTATCTATATCTGTGTCTATATCTACACACACATATATATATTTAAAAGGAAAGTAACATCGCTGTTGCTGAACTAGCTTTGGGAATTTCTTGCTGTTTTCTTCTTTTTAAATTTGTTTTACTTTAAGTTCTGGGATACATGTGCAGAACGTGCAGCTTGTTACATAGGTAGACAAGTGCCATTTCCTGCTGCTTTCTGTCTTTCCACTCTAGCACATCCTATGTAGGGCTGCCCTATCTCAAAAGACTTGCTTTCGACATTTGGAGTGGCAATTGTGCTGCTGCGAAATGTCGGTCCCTCCCTCCTGCCATTTGATCAGTTACAATATACTCTGCTTAACAATGAAGGGCCTTCACTGTGTGACCCCAGCTGTTTCCAGTTTTATTTCTTGTTTTTTCAGTATCTGTACATCATAACTCAGCCAGACTATTTAATTTTCAAAGCGTGATTTCTTTCTGCCTCTTTTTTTTATTTCATTACCTCCACATAGAGCTCCTTATTTCCACTTCCATCCGGCAAAATTCTATTTATCCAGAATAGCAAATATTGTGAAGTCATTAATTTTGGAAATGTTAAACATTTAGGATTAATTCTGTGTAAGATTACACAAGTACAACACAATTTGAACAAAATTTTAAGATGGAAGGAAAAATACTTGGTGAGAATACTAAGGTAATTTTTTTAAAATAGAATTTTGAGGGCACAGATATGTGTATTAAATATAGTATCATGATGTAAGTATCAAATCCCTAGGAGCTGATGTAAGGACATATAAAAAGATCAGAGTAGATGATGTAGAAATAGGCTCAGTGATATATAAGGAAGTATTAGTAATAAACGATACAGCAAAAATCAATTGGGAAAGATTAGTCAATCATAACATTGTAAAAACTATGTTAGTACCTGCTATAAAATTAAATTCAGAATCACACTTCACATTGTGTGCTCACATAAACAACAGCTGTAAAGAATTTTTTAGTAAAAATGAAAATTTCTTGAAAGACAGATGCCAAGTTTAGAAGCAGTGGGGAAATGATGCAATCATATTTGAGACCATTAAAATGGTTCAGAATATGAAAATTAATATTCAAAAGAAAAGTTAAGAAAGTTGAAAACTTATTTTCTAGCACAAATGGAGAGTAATATATACATTATAAAAATATTTTTTGAAAATTAATTTAAATAGTCCAAAAGAACAAACTGAAAATATCAGTAAGAAACAAGACAAATAATTATAAAAATGTTGTCAAGATACACCTGTAAAGAAACATAGCAAAATATTGCAGTTCACTAATGCATAATTCAGAAATACAAATGAAAGTAATGTGACATTATTTTTATAACACAGTAATAACAATTTAAACCTTGGTTGTGCCCACTGCTGGTATACTGAAGCATATGGTCTCCATGCTTTTCTGATAGCATTATGAATTATTTTAGCTTTTTTGAAAAAGATAGATACATACTGGTAATGCGTTCAAGAACTGTCACAGAGTCCTGTGCTTTGACATAGGTATTCCATTTCTTGAATTATTTCTTAGGAAAAAGTCTCTGTTTTGGAAAAGAAAGATGCCCGGAGAAAGATTTGAAGTATAAAATTATAATAGCAAGTAATTCAAAATAACCCAATGCCTAAGAGAAGAGAAATTACTAAAAAAATTGATATTCACCAATGTGAACATTTTATAATCCTTAAAATGGATTATTAGAAATACAATATAATAGAAGATACTTAGAATAAAATATGAAGTAAGCAAAAAGTTTATAAAATTGTAAATAGAGTTTGATTAATTTTTATTTAACAAATATAGGAAAAACTTAAAGGGAATTAATGAATTATTTTAATAATTGTGTTATCCTCAAGGAATATTGGAAGAATTGTTTTCCTATTATTTTCAATTCTTTATAATTTTTATATGTGGGTAAAAAAGTCAACAATGAGAAATACATTTTAAGGAGATCCCAAACACCATGTATTCTATAAAATTGGTTTTCTTTTTGTATTTAAAAGAAAAAATATTTTCTCCCTCTGGCAAAATGCCTTATGGTTTGAATTCTGGTTTGTTTAGGACACTTATTGTTTAGCACACTCAGCTTCCCCTTCCTTTAGTATTTCTACAGTTGTTTTATTTTCTCTAAATGATAGTAAAGATCCATTCTGTTCCCTATATATTTACAAACTCTGAAACACCTGCACAGTGCATTGCACATAATAATAGTAAATTCTAACTAAGTAAATTAAACTGAATGTTGAATTTCTCAACCAAAACTTTGAAATCTAAGGAAGAGACATGTCTTCATCCTGCTTTTCTTGTATTACTTCTTGCCCCATCAAAGAATATAAGATGTTGACACAGGATACAGAGAAAGAGAAGTGTGTGTGTGTGTGTGCGCACGCACATGTGTGCATTTACATGTGTGTAGCCACATGAGTTTTTGTACTTGTAGTAATGCTTTGTGAATTTGATTCCGAAACCCATAGCATCTTATTGAAATTATCCTTCATTCGATTGTCTCAACTGTTTATGGGAGCTGCTAATAGGTACTCTGTGTTTAATTTACCTTTATACTATCACAGAATCTGAATTCATGATGCTAAATACATAAATATTAAAAATAGCTCAAATCCAAATTATGGGGATTTAAGTTGTTCCTGTTTTCCTTTTGTCAGCAAGGTGCAGTTGAAAGAACAATACCGACCTCCTATTTCACTCTAAAACTTTCTAGTGTGAATTTAGGCAAGTTATTTAACTCATGATCCTTTGTTATCTCATCTACAAAATGGGGCTATTACCCTGCCCACCTTGCAGAATCGCTCTGAAAATTAAAAATCACATTTTGTATAGACATTCAGAACAGTAATTGGCACATAGGAAATGATCACTAAATGCTAACTGTTAGTAAAACAAAATTATAAAAAGCAAAAGATAAATTAATGAATAAGATGATTTATGCTTTCTTATTGTAATGATTTTTTTCTCATTAGTTAATTAAATTGTGAAAGAATTGGTATATTAAATTCAGTAACTCATTGTTGATGTATTCAGGGCTTGCTGATAAGCTTTCAATTATATTGAATCATTCTTGCTACAATAACAACCTCAATACTCATTTTGGAATGTAAGTTCTGTAAAAGCAGGGAGTGTTTGATACATAGGAGGTATCCAAATATTGTTAAAAGACTGAAGTAATCATCATCTCTTGTGTTCATAATAGGTTTAGCTTTAAAAATGAAAGGAATATTGTTAATTATCACTTGGTAAATAATTCTAATTTGCCAGGCATCTTACTAAACATTAGCAGGTCATCTTATTTTAATATTGATATTACTTCAGTGAGTAGATTACTAGGATACCTAAGGTGAAGAAAATCTTGCCTTGTTATACCAATGTAAATAAAAATCACTATTATTTTTTCCATTGGCACATGCAGCTGTTTCTGTGCTTTTATAAGCCTGAGCAGTATAGTATTTTATAGGATTTTAAAAATGTGATAGCTATGTATTTTATTTTTCTTAATTTGCATATTACAGAATGTTAAAATTTGCAATTTACATTTGAACAACAGTGATTTGAACTGCACAGGTCCACTTATACATGAATTCTTTTTTCCATTAATACAGTGAGCCCTCTCTATCCATAGATTTCATATTAGCAAGCAAACGCAGATGGAAAATTCAGTATTATTCACTGTAATCCCAGGTACTCAGGAAGCTGAGGCAGGGGGATTGCTTGAGCCCAGGAGTTTGAGACTATAGTGAGCTATGATCAAGCCACTGCACTCCAGCCTGGGCAACAGAACAAGACTCCATCTCTTAAGGAAACAAAATAAAATACAGTATTGATGGATTAAAACCCACATATATGGAGGGCTGACTATTCTTGTTATTTTTAAATATGGAAAACTTTGTATTTTGCCAAATTAAATCTTTTATTTTCAAACTTACATTTGAAAATATTAGCATTGCATACAGAAAATGATTTTGTTAAATATCTAAAAGTAGGATGGACATGAATCTAGAACAAAAGTATTTTAAGTAAGTAAATTCATTTATATGGAAAAAAATCTCAACAATCATCTTTCTTCTAGCTTTGATATATTAGAACTTTTATCACCAAATGATGCTTACTCTGCAAGCTTGAATCTGAGAACCTCAGATGTAGCTAATGAGAAACTAAGGAAAAACATAAAGTAAGATAATTATAGAAACTTAAAAAACAACTGTTACATTCCGTTTGGACTACTAGCCATGTGCTCCATAAACATTTTCTATTTTATATAATTGCCTATCTCATTGTCTTAACAATATGAAGACTAAGATGTCAAAGAGGGATTAAGCATGTGGTAAGAGTTCTACTGGGGGCAACTAACCCAAGGGAGATCAGATGTGGCTTCAGATTCCACATACACAGCTACATTTCCTCATTGAGGCAGAACAAGTTAATCCAGAAAGTCATATCAGACTCCAAGAATGCTGTACTTAAACCATTCTGAAAATCACTTGAAATGATACAATTTTAAGTAACTTTTAGACTTAAATCTGGATCATTCTACCAAGAGATCAATTTAATTTGTCTGATAGTTTGTTCATTCTCACCCTGTTAATTCCACAGAGGAGGAGGGCCCACTTTTCATATACATGTGTCTTCCTTGCAGGACTTGAGTATGCACAAATTTTGGTGTAGGGGGTGGTCCTAGAAGCAATTCCTGGAGATAACTAAATTCAGTTTTGTTCTGAAATTTTTATTTTCTGCATAGAAATATATTTTCATGAAGTTATAATTATATTCATTTTCTTTCTCAGCCCAATATTATTAAGAATGATGAATGATCAACTCATGTTTCTGGAAAGAGCATTTATTGATCCATTAGGGTTACCAAACAGACCTTTTTATAGGTAAGAAAAGAAAATATGACTCCTTTCTATAATATCACTGTTTCTAGTAATTATTTTTATTTTTTTCATTGTGGAAAAATATTGTAGTTGATTTCTTGCAAGCAAATGGAAAATTTCAAAATATATGTAGGAAGTTATAGTGGTATTGTTTCTTCATATAATGTAATATGATTTTTGCATATCTTTATTTTGAGTATCTTTGTTCTGATTATAACAGAATATATGTTTATTTTAGAAAATATAGAAGATTCAGAAAGCCACGGCAGAAAATAAAAATCTCCGCAATTTTATCAGAAAAATATAAAATCATGGTTATATTCTTGTGTGTATAATTTTAGTTCCTTTCCTATTTTAAATACATTTTTGCTTATGTATACACACAACCCAAACATCTCTCTATATATAATATATACAATAAGTTTATATTTATTTATTCTTTTCCCTAATGTTGATATTTAGAAATTTTATTTCCTCCTAAATCCTGACAGTTGAATTTTTTCCTGCCAAACATTGACTGTCCCCAGGTTGATTTTCTAAATATTGCAGAATGAGATAGATCATTGGACAGCCAGAAATGGCCCTAACTTTCTTTCTAGGGATTATAAAAGGTTCTGGTTTGGTAGTAAGAGCATCTTTAAACAGGTTGACTGGATCACCAATGGCAGTATATTTTTATCCATCCCCCGCTCCCTTTTTTTTCCCTAAGAGACAGGGTCTCACTCTGTCTCCCAGGCTAGAGTTCAGTTGTGCAGTTGTAGCTCACCGCAGCCTCAGACTTTTGGGCTCAAGCAATCTTCCCACAGCAGCTTCCCAGGAAGCTAGGACAACAGACACATGCCACCATGTCCAGCTAATATGTGTACTTTGGTTTGTAAAGACAGGGTGTCCCTATGTTGCACAGGCTTGTCTAGAACTCCTGGCCTCAAGCAATCCTCCCACCTCGGCCTCCCTAATATATGGGATTACAGACATGAGCTACTGCTTCTGGCCTCATCTACCTCTTTACTTTGGAGTTTGTCCTTCTCTTCTATGGGCTATTACATGAACGGTCTTAGCCCATTCTATAAAACATTTTCTGCCTTGGTCATGTGGAACATTACAAAATTGTTTTTGATGATTCTTCAAACTCTATGTTAAGTATTCTAACATGATAGTGTGGATTTTTAAAAAATGACAAACACAATATAGGGTTGGCTGATCACAAACAAGACTGTAATGATCACAATTGTGCTATAATGTAGGAGGTAGCATGATATATTAAAAAATCAGCACTTGTCATGTGTTTTAAGACAAATCATTTAGTTACTTGATCTCCCAGACCTCAGTTTCCTCCTCTGTGAAATACTAATATCAACTGTGTAGAGTTTATTTCTAAACATTAGAAAAATTGTAAGTAAACATTAAATACCAATACCAAGCATGATTGCTGTGGTTTCTATCATCATTGTTACTTTTGTAGCACTGAACCACTTTATTTGTTTGAAATAAAAATATAATTAATTACTATAGATTTCACATAATAGTCTTCAGAGATGATTGAACTTGGAAGTTCAGTTGACAAGTGGCTTGTTCAAATTGTTATAGGAATATGCAATCCAGGAATTGCAGAGTGCTCTTGTGTTTCTCTTGTATGTCATTTGGGCACCTGATAAACAGCAAACAATTTTATCAACAGGCATGTCATCTATGCTCCAAGCAGCCACAACAAGTATGCAGGGGAGTCATTCCCAGGAATTTATGATGCTCTGTTTGATATTGAAAGCAAAGTGGACCCTTCCCAGGCCTGGGGAGAAGTGAAGAGACAAATTTCTATTGCAGCCTTCACAGTGCAAGCAGCTGCAGAGACTTTGAGAGAAGTGGCCTAAGAGGATTCTTTAGAGAATCCATATTGAATTTGTGTGGTATGTCATTCAGAAAGAATCAGAATGGGTATATTGATAAATTTTAAAATTGGTATATTTGAAATAAAGTTGAATATTATATATAGTTATGTGGGTGTTTATATATGTATGTGTTTATATTGTTTCTTTTATCTTGTCCCTATGGATTAAAAATTAAAAATTGAATTTCATAATTATAAGAGGTTATTCTGAAGTGGAAAAATTTAACTCAGTATTAAATCTAAGGAGAATGGCATAATACAGTAAAACTCTCATCTGGCATTATCAGGGAATCAAGTCTAATCTATTCATGTCACTTCACACATAAGAAAACATCAGTATGTCATAGAGCACACTGGGGAATATGCACAAGACTTTTCCAAGCCAGAGGCCTCACGGCCTGCCTGGTCACCCAAGGCTGAGAGGATCACTATCTCAGCACACTAGTTGGGAAATGGATCAAATTACACTTTTAGTAAATGTAATCACTCTATAGTATAAGAAATAATTATTTTTTAAAATTTATATAAAAGGCTATAGTATAACACATATGTATAGTAATTAAATGAACATTTGTGAACCTAACAGCCATATGAAGAAAATAACATTTCCAATGTCTTAGGATGCCCCATGTACTAATGACAGTTATGCTTTTCCATTTTCTTGAATTTTATGTTTATCTTTCCTCTGTTATTATTTATAATTGTATCACACATGGCTGTATGCTTTACATGTTTTGGCATTATGTATTTTTGAACTTTTTATAAAGACAGTCATACCATGTATATTTCTCAGGTACTTGATTTTTTTCACTGGCTTTTAAGGGTTCAAATATATTATCACTGTGGCTGTAGTTTGCAGTATTTTGCTGATATAGAACATTCATTCACATGAGAGTAAGATTCAGGGTCCATCAAGATGAGAAAACATACAGTAATGTGAATAGGGAAAGTTAATGTAAAGAATTATTAATTGTTACAGCATTGGAGCAATGAAATATTGTCTAGTAATATGTAAAGAGAGGTCTCAAGAATATGTGATGAGTAGATATAAGGAATTGCTGTTATCTCCATGGTGAATTTGGAGCAGCCAATGAAGAGTCCCCTCACACTGTGGCGTCACTCAATGTTAAGAAGTTGCTGCGGTGTTGCCTTGAACCTGCTTCAAATTGATACTTCAGAACTCCCCAGAAGTGTCTTCTGGGCCACTGTGTAAAGCTGTTTATGAAGAAATGTCAAGCCAGAGGGGCTTTACTACAAATTTGGCAAAGGGCAGTTTCAGGAGAAGCTCTTGGCCGCTGGGTTCTCCTGGCCACCATGAACTTCAGGAAGTGGGCGCCAGAGCAGCAGCCACAGAATCTGGGCACTGGTGTCGCCCTGTATGCCCTCCATGTCAGACGCTGGAGATGTCATTTACGTTGCCAGAGTTTGCCAGGGGTGCACACAGAAAGCAGATTGGAAACCACCTTCTTGGAACGTCTCTCCAATGCCTTCTACTCACGAAGTTTAACATCATAACACATGACAAAGAACAACTATTTAATGGGCCCAGATCTATTTATGAAGACAATCAAGAGTGAGTTTGGAGTGGGTAACCCAAATTTGGATAACTGGTGAATAATAAAATGTATTTATTCATTTTCTGCTGGTATATATTTGGAATGTTTTATGTGTTTTGCTTCTGTGAGCATGTATCCTAATGCAAATATTCAAGAGATTCTCTTTCCTGACAGTATCTACCGATAGGTTGAATGTCTGTGTTGTAAAGTTTGTGCATCTTCAATTTTACAATGCCAAGCTGTTTCAAAGTGATTTTATTTATTTATATTCCCACTGGCAAAGTAATCATGTTATTCAAGATAAAAAACAAGTACGGAAGATTGTGGCATGTTAAAGAAATACAACTACTCAGTGTTACTAGAATCCAAGGGATTTGTGGGAAGAACAATCCATACATTGGGCACCAAATACAACACATAAGGCTTAGAAGACATTCAGAGGAGTGTAACTACTTTCCTGTAGTTTATCAAAAGCCCATAATAAGGTTAAGCAGGATAGGGATACGGGCATATTTGCATTTCAGAAAGCATTCTGGCCTAGATGGATTAGAAGGGCATCAACCCAGCAAAAGATAAGAACTTTGTTTTTTGGTTTTTTGTTGTTGTTGTTTGTTTATTTTTAATACAGGGTCTCACTCTGTCACCCAGGCTGGAGTCAATGGCACAATCCCAGCTCGGTGTAACCTCTTCTTCCTCAGCTCAGGCGATCCTTCAGCCTCAGACTCCCAAATAGCTGAGATTACAGGTGTACACCACCATGCCTGGCTAATTTTTGTATTTTTTTGTAGAGATGGGGTTTTGCCAAGTATCCCAGGCTGGTCAAGAACTCCCTGGCTCAAAGTATCAACCTTCCTTGGCCTCCCAAAGTGGTGGGATTACAGGCAGGAGTCACCATGCCAGGTCCCAAAATATTTTCTTATGACAACAGTTGCCGTGTAGACTTTATCCCCAGAAAAGATAAGACTACCCTCGTCCTTCAGGTCTCAGCTTACATGTCATCTCTTCTAGGAATACTTCCAGAGTGACTGCCCCTTCCCTTATATTCCTTACTAGACCATAAGCTCCTCAGAGACTGAGTCTCGTTTTTTATTTTGGCTTCAATCTCTATCAGTATGGAGAGTCCATAGATGGCACTCATTCTGTGAGTAATCAGAGTAGCGTGCATATGAGACTTTCTGAGACATTCTGTGCTTTGAAAATAAAAGCTACACTGCAGACTAAGATTTCCACAATGCCTTAGTTACAGGGTTTGGCTGAGCATGCTAACAGGCTTTTTGTCATGTCATTGTTAGAGAGTTGGACAATATTGTAGATGTAGGATAAGGTGAATAAAACTATTCTAAAAAATGGACCGAAACCTACATAATACTTGAAAGCTTTGTCAACTTTCAATCGATTCTGCAAGCATGCAATAAGCATCCCCCCAAATTATTATATGTAATTCGGTGGCTTAGGAACATACTTTGGCAACATATTTAATGTCACTGTCATTCATAAGAGGTATTGCAATGATAGGAACACAATTGTTTTTGTTTTTGTTTTTGTTTTGAGACAGGGTCTCTCTGTCACCTAGGCTGGAGTGCATTGGCGCGATCTAGGCTCACTGCAACCTCTGCCTCCTGGGTTCAAGTGATTCTTCTCCCTCAGCCTCCTGAGTAACTGGAATTATAGGCACCCACAGCCATGCCCAGATAATTTTTTTGTATTTTTAATAGAGACAGGTTTTCACTAGATTGGCCAGGCTGATCTCGAACTCCTGATCTCAGGTGATCCAACTGCGTCCACGTCCCAAAGTGCTGGGATTACAGGTGGGAGTCACCTCGCCTGACCAGGAATAGAGTTTTTAGAGACAGACTGCCTGGGGTCCAACCCTAGTTCTCCCACTTACTTACAGTATGGCTATGGGCAAATTATTAAAGCTTTCTGTTATTAAGAAAGTCAATGGTAGCTTGATGGAGATAGCATTGAATCTATACATTACTTTGGGCAGTATGACCTTTTTCACAATATTGAGTCTTCCTATCGATGAACATGGGATGTTTTTCCATTTGTTTGTGTCCTCTCTTATTTCCTTGAGCAGTGGTTTGTAGTTTTCCTCGAAGAGTTCCTTCACATCCCTTGTAAGTTGCATTCCCAGGTATTTTTTTCTCTTTGTAGCAATTGTGAATGGGAGTTTACTCATGATTTGGCTCTCTGTTTGTCTATTTTTGGTGTATAGGAATGTTAGTGATTTTTGCACATTGATTTTGTATCCTGAGACTTTGCTGAAGTTGCTTATCAGCTTAAGGAGATTTTGGGCTGAGACGATGGGGTTTTCTAACTGTATAATCACTTCATCTGCAAACAGGGACAATTTTACTTCCTGTTTTCCTATTTGAATGTCCTTTTATTTCTTTCTTTTGTCTGATTGCCCTGGCCAGAATTTCTAATACTATGATGAATTAGAGGAATGAGAGAGGGCATCCTTGTGCCAGTTTTCAAAGGGAATGCTTCAAGTTTTGCCCATTCAGTAAGATATTGTCTGCGGGTTTGTCATAAATAGCTCTTATTATTTTGAGATATCTTCCATCAATACCTAGTTTATTGGGTGTTTTTAGCATGAAGAAGTGTTGAATTTTATCAAAAGCCTTTTCTGCATCTATTGAGATAATCATGTAATTTTTGTCATTGGTTCTGTATATGTGATGTATTATGTTTATTGATTTGTGTGTATTGAACCAGACTTGGATCCCAGGGATGAAACCAACTTGATCATGGTGGATAAGCCTTTTAATGTGCTGCTGGATTTGGTTTGCCAGTATTTTATTGAGGATTTTCACACTGATGTTCACGTTCATGTTTGGCCTGAAATTTTCTTTTTGTGTGTGTGTGTGTGTGTGTGTGTCTGCCAGGTTTTGGTATCAGGATGATGTTGACCTCATAAAATGAGTTAGGGAAGAGTCCCCCTTTTTCTATTGTTTGGAATAGTTTTAGAAGGAATGGTAACAACTCCTCTTTGTACCTCTGGTAGAATTCAGACGTGAATCTATCTGGTCCTGGGCTTTTTTTTTTTTTTTGGTTGGTAGGCTATTAACTACTGCCTCAATTTCAGAACTTTTTATGGGTCTATTCAGGGATTCCACTTCTTCCTGATTTAGTCTTGGGAGGGTGTATGTGTCCAGGAATTTATAAATTTCTTCTAGATTTTCTAGTTTATTTGCGTAGAGGTGTTTACAGTATTCTCTGATGGTAGTTTGTATTTCTGTGGGATCAGTGGTGATATCCCCTTTATCATTTTTTATTGTGTCTATTTGATTCTTCTCTCTTTTCCTCTTTATTAGTCTGGCTAGCAGTCTATCTACTTTGTTAATCTTTTCAAAAAACAGCTCTTGGATTCATTGATTTTTCTGAAGCGTTTTTCATGTCTCGATCTCCTTTAGTTCTGCTCTGATCTTAGTTATTTTGTCTTCTGCTAGCTTTTGAATTTGTTTGCTCTTGCTTCTCTAGGTCTTTTAATTGTGATGTTAGGGTATTGATCAATTTTGGATCTTTTCCACTTTCTCATATGGCCAATTAGTGCTATAAATTTCCCTCTAAACACTGCTTTAGCTGTGTCCCAGAGATTCTGGTACTTTGTGCCTTTTTTCTCCCTGGTTTCAAAGAACTTATTTATTTCTGTCTTAATTTTGTTATTTACCCAGTAGTCATTCAGGAGCAAGTCTTTCAGTTTCCATGTAGTTGTGCAGTTTTGAGTGAGTTTCTTAATCCTGAGTTCTAATTTGATTGCACTGTGGTCTGAGACACAGTTTGTCATGATTTCCATTCTTCTGCATTTGCTGAGGAGTGTTTTACTTCCAATTATGTGGTCAATTTGGAATAAGTGTGATGTAGTACTGAGAAGAATGTATATTCTGTTGATTTGGGGTGGAGAGTTCTGTAGATGTCTTTTAGGTCCACTTGGTCCAGAACAGAGTTCAAGTCCTGAATATCCTTGTTAATTTTCTGTCTCATTAATCTGTCTAATATTGACAGTGGGGTGTTACAGTCTTCGATTATTTTTGTGGAGGAGTCTAAGTCTCTTTTTAGGTCTCTAAGAACTTGCTTTATGAATCTGGGTTCTCCTATATGGGGTGTATATATATTTAGGGTAGTTAGCTTTTCGTGTTGCATCGATCCCTTTACCATTATATAATGCCCTTCTTTGTCTTTTTTGATCTTGTTAGCTTAAACTCTGTTTCATCAGAGACTAAGATTGCAACCCTTGCTATTTTTTGCTTTCCATTTGCTTGGTAAATCTTTCTCCATCCCTTTATTTGGAGCCTATATGTGTCTTTGCACCTGAGATGGGTTTCCTGAATACAGCACACCAATGGGTCTTGACTCTTTATCCAGTTTGCCAGTCTGTGTCTTTTAATGGAGGTATTTAGGCCATTTACATTTAAAGTTAATATTGTTACATGTAAATTTGATCCTGTCATTATGATGCTAGCTAGTTATTTTGCCCATTAGTTGATGCAGTTTCTTCATATTGTTGATGGTCTTTACAAGTTGGCATGTTTTGTAGTGGCTGACACTGGTTTTTCCTTTCCATATTTAGTGCTTCCTTCAGGAACTCTTTGAAAGGCAGACCTGGTGGTCAAAAAATCCCTCAGCATTTGCTTGTCTGTATGGGATTTTATTTCTCCTTCACTTATGAAGCTTAGTTTGGCTGGATATGAAATTCTGGGTTGAAAATTCTTTTCTTTAAGAATGTTGAATATTGGCCCCCACTCTCTTCTGGCTTGCAGGGTTTCTGCAGAGAGATCCACTGTTAGTCTGATGGGCTTCCTTTGTGGGTAACCCGATCTTTCTCTCTGCTGCCCTTAACATTTTTTCCTTCATTTCAACCTTGGTGTATCTGATGATTATGTGTCTTGGGTCTGCTCTTCTCGAGGAATATCTTTGTGGTATTCTCTGTATTTCCTGAATTTGAATGTTGGCCTGTCTTGCTAGGTGGGGGAAGTTCTCCTGAATAATATCCTGAAGTGTGTTTTCCAAATTGGTTATATTCTCCCCATTACTTTCAGGTACACCAATCAAACATAGGTTTGGTCTTTTCACATAGTCTCATATTTATTGGAGGCTTTGTTCATTTCCTTTTATTCTTTTTTCTCTAATCTTATCTTCACACTTTATTTCATTATGTTGATCTTCAGTCTCTGATATGCTTGACTGATTCAGCTATTGATACTTCCGTATGCTTCACAAAGTTCTCATGCTGTGTATTCAGCTCCATCAGGTCATTTATGTCCTTCTCTAAACTGGTTATTCTAGTTAGCAGTTCCTCTAACCTTTTATCAAGGTTCTTAGCTTCCTTGCATTAGGTTAGAACATGCTCCTTTAGCAAGATAATTTCCTGAAATGGAAAGTAAAACTACAAGAGAAATCCAGATGGTTCCTAGGTTTTTTGACATTTAGAAAAAGGTAAGCAGGTTTTGTCAGGGAAGTTGGGAGTTCTGATTTTTGAAATGCCCATTACCTATCCCAGTGCATATAAGAATCTGGAGCCCAAATAATAGTTTACTACTCCATAATATGTATTACATTTGTTTGGTTCTGTTAAAAAACCAAAATGATAACCATTAACTTAAAGATACTAATTGGCTTTATCTGTGATTCCAGAAGTTGGCAACACTTTATTTCATAAAATAGAGTAAGTGTTCTTGTGAGCTAAGAAGAGCTTGGTTTTATATACAGAGCTGAAGAAAGCAGAAACAATGAACAGAAAACAGGCTGGTCACTTCAAAGTTATGTTGCTTGTAAGGCAGGGACAGGGAGAAAGAGTATAGAAAAATAACTGATTGGTTAATATCGGAATACTTCAGGTTACCTTTTTAGTAAACATTAAAACAGAGAGAACCTCAATACCATGCTGACTGAAACTACCCTGTTTGGGAATTTACTTCTCATCATCTCTATCTTCTGATTTATATTAATAGGACAGTCAGAAATCAACCCAACAACCAAAATTTAGTTTTGGTTTGATGATGTAGAACTTCACTATGGGAAACTTCATTCTGGTTTTTAGGCTGCTCTGTTGGGGCCTAGCACAGGAGTTTAGTCCAAAACAAGGACCCCTGTAATTTTTATTGAACAGTTTAGAATCTAGAACAATGCCTTGCACTCACATTTAGTGAGTAAATATTGAATATATGAATACATCAGTGAAGTATAACTTTGGGTAATGTTATCAGGTATTAATTAAAGCACCAGACTATATGACACTAATTTTGAGCATAATCAAGAAGGGAAAGGTAGCAAAACTGAGCACTTGGACAGTCTAATAGTTGGATATGAAACAGAGAAGAAGGAGGCTTCCAAAAAGTCTGCTAAAGGCTGTTCTCTGAGGTAGGAGGGAAGTCAGATGAATGTAAATTTTGTCTGAGAATCTAATAAAAATGAGTGTTTTCAGAATATGAAGTTATAAGAATAAAATGAAATCAAGAAGAAATAAGTAACCAACAGTATTATTGAAAAGAGAGTGATTAAAAGGAGGTTAGAGATAGGGTATTGTACGTAACAATGTTGAAGTGGATGGTGACTTAAACAATCAAATGGAGTAGACATGATGTAAGGCTGTAGAGTTGGTTGTAGAAGGAAAGGTAAGAAAATTTAAGGGTTAATTTAGAAATATTTTATCAAAGGGGCTATTTCATGAACTGTTTTTAGTAAAAGTAGATTTTTAAGGGCTGCTCATTTTAAATAATATAATCCACAGACATTTATAAGAGTTTATTTAAAATTACAGGCACTGATTCAGACATACATAAATTGATCACTATCTGTGTGGTGGAATCATTCGTACCCCAAATCTCAGCATCATGCAATATACCCACGTAAAGAACCTGCACATTTACTCCTTGAATCTTAAATAAAAGTTGGAATTATAAAAAATAAAAATTAAAAAAAGAACAAATCATATATACAGAAAATCATGATGAATCTCTAAAATATATTAAATGACACCAAGGATTATATATTGAATGATTACATGCATAATATTTATTAAAAGTCGAAACCCTATAGACAGGTCAGGTGGGGTGCCTCACACCTGTAATCCCAGCAGTTTGGCAGGCCAAGGCAGGAGGATCACTTAAGCCCAAGAGTGTGAGACCAGCTTGGGATACAGAGTGAGTCCCTGTCTCTACAAAAAATTAAAAACTAGCTGGATGTGGTAGTGTTTGCTTGAAGTACAAGCTATGCAGAAAGATGAGGAGGGAAGATTGCTTGAACCCAGGAGGTTGAGGCTACAGTGAGCTGTGATAGTGCCACTGCACACCAGCATGGGCAACATAGCGAGACTCTTCTTTAGAAAGCAATGACAAAAATAACAACAACAAAAACAAAAATCTTACAGACAAGAAGCAGAGCAGTGGTGCCTTGAAGACAGGGATGTGAGTAGAGATTGACTATAAAAGGGGAGAAGAGATGTTTTTGGAAGATCAAAAGTGTTCTAAAAGTGGATATGGTGATCGTGCATAAAATGAATTTAATAGCAATTTATTAACGTCATTAAACTGTATACATTAACTAAATTTTATGGTACAGAAATTATACCTCAGTTAAGCTGATAAAATAATTGAGAGTCTCCACAAGGTTTTGTTGATGTGAGTTTTTTAATGTCAAGATATGCCATATTAGAAATTAAAGCTGTAAACAATAAATATCTATTTATTAATAATTTAAAGTAACAATTATAAAACCATAATTGGTAACATAATATTTCTGTAAAAAAAAAGTATACTTTCCAAAACCATAAACATCAAATAAAAGAGAAGAGTGGCTTTGATTACATGTTTACAAATCCCTTTAATGTCTGGCTTAATAGAAGTCATCTGGATTCTCACATCTGCTTCTCCATTCAATCTTTTGTGATATTACATGTCATGTAGCCCCTGGGAAAATCTCCTGTATACTCACGTGATAATAAAATTTCAAAGGGCAATTCTTCATGCACCCTAAAAGTATTCACAGTCACACATTGTGAACCCCTGTAGTAAGGGCACATTTCCTGATCATGTACTAGTTGTAAGGTTGGGGTAAGGAAGGGAACTGTAGAAAACTAGGGCTGCCTGGGACCCTGGACATTGGGTCTATATCTTGTTCCTTGAGCTCCTAGACCCTGAGAAGCAAGAGTCCTGCGCTGTAGCCTTCCCACAGTGCTGTGGTTGTATGGGCAAAAGCGGATGCATTTCCTACCATTCTTTTCACCCACCACAAACCACAAGAAGCTACAGTGGCAAGTTTACATCCTGGACTTCTATTTTTGTGCTTTCCAAATAGATTTTTAAAAATTGTCCATCCTTGTACGACCTAAACATATCATCTTTTATAAATATTGGGCTAAATCAGAGATTCTCGAAGTATGGTTCAGGGACCAGCAGCAACCTCTTACAAGTTGCCTAATACTCGAACTCTCTGGCCCCAGCCCAGACCTACTAAATGAAGAACACCCATGTGTAAGCCCCAGCAATCTGTGGCCTCAGAAGCTTTTCAGGTGATACTGATGCACCAACTAGGCTAACTCATCAGCCTGGCTGTTAATCTAAGAAGGATCCCTTCTCAGAGAGGAAACAAAGCACAGCTGGTAATGAAGACTTTAGCCCTCTTCCATCTCCTCCTCTTCCTGGATCTGGACAGTGCGGGCAGCTACAAAGCATCAGTTCTGAGTGGTGGGGCAGGCAGGATAAGACAACGGAGGTTCCTTGAGGAGAAGCAACAACTGGAAGGTGAGAAAAGTGAGCTGCATGAACTAGGCTACCTGGCTTCTGGTTACTATTTGCTTTTCTTTCTCCGTAGTTTTCAAGGAGGCTTTAATAAAGCCTTTAACCAAAGGTCCAGTCTCATCTCTTCCCTATGTTTCAGAATAAATTGAAGCTGAATTCAACAAGGATATTAATGTTGAAAAGCCTCATTTGTGGTCACCTTGATGGTGGCAGTGGTTATCCAGAAAGCTTTTAAAGGAATAGAACTGGAATGAGAACCATTCTCTGCACCTGGAACCACCCCTCCTGAGTGCCTTAACACGTTCTGGACTTTTTATGTTAAAAAGTTTTGTTATTGCTAATTCAAGAGCCTCTAGATATTGTACCGATACCTGTTTACTTTTATTCTCCCAGTTCAACTGTGCACATATACTTTTGCTACTTGTAAAAAACTTTCAAAATGAAAAATAGCATAAAAAATTACATTAAATTATTTTAATCCATGATACATAACTAGTCTTTGTCACTATTATGTTAATATTCATTAACATAATTGGTATAAATTATTTTAAATGTTGTGTTTCAGTGGGAGAAACATTAAGAAAATTAAACAAAATATCATCAAATTCACTGCAAGGCGGGCTTTTATGTGTATTGAGAGAGGCAGAGACTGAAAGAAAGAGATCTGGTATGAAATCACTTTCACTTTTAATATAGTGCTTGGGGAAAATGCATGGTGAGCAAAGCTTCTAGGAATTAAAAGATGTTTTAAAATGTAGTTTTTCTTATTCAACATTTAAGTTCAGGAGTACATATGCAGGATGTGCAGGTTTGTTACATAGGTATACATGTGCCATGGTGGTTTGCTGCACAGATTACCATCACCTAGTCATTAAGCCCAGCATTTATTAGCTATTCTTCCTGATGCTCTTCCTCCTTCCACCCCCTACCCTTGACAGACCTCAGTGTGTGTGGTCCCCCACCATGTGTTCATGTGCTTTCATCACTCAGCTTCCACTTACAAGTGAGAACATGTGGTGTTTGGTTTTCTGTATCCCGCAGTTTGCTGAGGATAATGACTTTCAACTTCACCCATGTCCCTGTGAAGGACATTGTCTCGTTCCTTTTCATGGCTGCATAGTACTCCACGGTGTATACGTACCATGTTTTCTTGATCCAGTCTATCATTGATGGATATTTAGGTTGATTTCATGTGTTTGCTGCCATTTTTCTCTCCCAGTCAGTACCACAAGAAGGGAAAATTTCTCTTGATTCTTCCTGGTTTTCCCTGTGAGAGCCTCTTGGCATTTCTGTTGGAAAGGCCTGCCCCTTGGGTGAGGATTCTTCTATGTCTGTGACCCTAAGGGTCTTTGCACACTCACTCTAGCCCAGCTTTGGGTTTTAGCAGTAAATTTAAACCATTTGGTTTATCTTCTGTTTTCATGGCCTTTTGGTAGAATCTGCCCCAGATAAACATATGCATGGGTCCTGTTTTTCTCAGTGCTGTACCTGTCTCTATCCAGAACTGATTAAGTCGTCTTGTTACCTCTGTTCTCTAATGGTTTACAAAACAAACAAACTAACTAAACCTCATTAATCTTTAGTTTCCCTTGCACTTTTTTTCTTGCAGGGAGGCAGCAATAGTATTTTCATCCTTCTCCATTTCTGAGCTGCAACCATAAGACCCTATTAGGTTTTATGATATCCCTGGATATCCTCATAATGTCCTAATTGGCTGTTACTTTTTTCAAACCAGGTACAATTCAATGATATTATAATTGCATCATAGTTAATTTTTATATTTCTTTTAGTTATCTTTGCTATATAGCTGTTTCCAAACATTTTCTCCTTAGAAATTAAAATTATTTTAATAGGCCAGCCATATTTTCTGCATAGTGTTTTTCAAATGCATTTATCTAATTTCCTCCCACAGTTACATGCTGGTAAAATGTTTTTGGCAAAAATACTACAGATGTGTTTTGTGTCCTTAGTCATCTACCTCTGTTTGTATACATTAAATTATACACTTTCACTTATCTATTATGCCTCAGTAACACTGTGGATAGAGCTGGCATGTGGGGTAGAACTTTGATGATATGTAAATAGGCTCTTTCACAAAATCTGTGATTTAGTTATTTTATTATCCACTAATGATTCTTGCCTGATTCTGTTATTTTTATGGCATCTGTAAAAGGATGATTATCCACCATTCCTTCTATTGCATTAGCTGGCCTCTCCAGAATTATGTAATTAGTGTTCTATTGTATTATTAAAGATGCAGGTTCTTTCCGCCTTTCTGTTTTCCTTAGAGTATTGACTTTTGTCTTAGATTAGTTTACTGTGAGTCCACAAAATGGTTACACAAGCAAATATTGCATCCAAGTAATGTCCAGAGACAGTAAAAGCAATTGTTTCTTCCATGTGTCTCTTCTGTAGCAAGAATACCTTTTACAGAATTCTCCTACGAAGTCTACTTTCTTGTTCTCTTGGCCAGAATTGGAGTACATGTTTTATGATGACCAACCAGAGAGAGAGGAAAAAAAGGGGGAAATCTTGATAGCGTTGGACAAAATAATGACCCACTGCCTGTGGCTACAGATGAGCCCAGGATCTGTGATTTTTATGTTTTTGTAGAAGAGATAACAGACAGGAAAAATATTGGATTTCTATTAGGGAACTGGAAAATTGTGCTATAGGCCAAGGTTGTCAAGAAAGAGGGCATGTGATCAATCTGTTGCACTGTTTGTGCCTCTCCATCCTATTTTAGTCATTCAGAAAACATGGCCTGTCCTGCTACACTGCATACACAAATTAGTAAGAAAAGGTCTTAAGCTCATTTCGTATGCCTTGGGGGAAAGAATGACACTTTCCTTTTATTTCCTCAGAAACATGGCTTCTGCTATCACGCAGTGTTCTACCAGTGAGCTCACCTGCTCGATCTGCACAGACTATTTGACAGACCCTGTCACCATTTGCTGTGGGCACAGATTTTGTAATCCCTGTCTCTGCCTCTTGTGGGAAGATGCACTGACTCCTAATTGCTGCCCTGTGTGCAGGGAAATATCACAGCAAATGTACTTCAAACGCATTATTTTTGCTGAGAAACAAGCTATTCCTACAAGAGAATCAGTCTCCCGCCAGTTATCAAGCTCTGCCATGCTGATCTGTGGGAGACACCAGGAAATCAAGAACCTCATCTGTGAAATTGACAGGAGCCTGCTGTGTTTTCTCTGCTCTCAATCCCCAAGGCATGCCACTCACAAACACTATATGATAAAGGAGGCTGATGAATACTATAGGGTAAGTAAATGCTACTGATTGCACTTTGAAATGTGAAGAACCCTGAATCCTACGGGTAATAAGGAAAGATATGCTTATCATTATTATTAATAATAATAATTTTATGCAATAAACAGAATTGCTGATGAGCATAAATTAGACACTGTTCTAGACACTAAGATAAAGCAGTGAAGAAACCAAACATCCCTGCTCGCCTGAAATTTAAATTTTCTTGAGCTGAGGGAGAATGATGATAAAGTTGATGAGCATTAGGGTTCTGGTATTTCAGTGTAAGGAGCTCTATATTAATCACTAGTTTCGATGATAGTCATTGGCTAACACAGTCATGATTGCAATGAATCTATTATAGAAAATTCTAATAAATATTGGTCAGTATGCTCCAACAGTACTGTAGAGAAGTTGAGGGCTAGCATTTTAAAATTAAATATAAAATAATAATTACTTCTGAAAATTGACGAGGTTGTATCAGTTTCAGTGCCAGACTTCTAAGATAATGGGTATTGTTTTCCAAATTTGGGAATTCTACCTTTGATTTCATTGGCCTCTCAGACTTGACAATCAGTGCCCTCAAGAAAAGCCCCTGCATGTCTGCATTCTGCACTCTTTATTTGTCCCATGTCTATACCTCTTTTGAAAGTATCTGAGATATGCTATATTTTCTTTTCTAGTGCTCAGATTTATAGTTTTGTTTTTCAGAAGAAACTCCTGATTCAAATGAAGTCCATCTGGAAAAAAAAGCAGAAAAATCAAAGAAATCTAAACAGAGAGACCAACATAATCAGAACATGGAAAGTAAGCAGTAAGCTCATTTCTCTCAGAACCAGTTTGGAATAGAAAATGTGACTTGTGGGTGAGTTAACCATATATCCCTTGAATAGGATGATCAAAAAAAGGACCTACATGTGTTTCTCTACCATACAACTTAACCTTTAGAGTGAGATTTCATGTTGAATCCAATATATAACTAAAAATATCCTGATTTTTCTGAATAAAGCAGTATCTACCAATAATACATCAGCAGCGATAAGAAATGTGCTAAAAACGGCATGTAAGATCACTAGCATGAAGGTAAAAATGTGGTTCTACAGCAGTTTAGCAGACATGAAATGCTAAAAAAAAAAAAAAAAAAAGCTTCTAGGTGAAAATCAATCTGATGTTAATGTTTCAGTAAAATTCAGAAATTTACCGATGATAATGTTGGAAGGATTTTAGGAATAAGAAAGCTGAAAGTTAGAAAAGTGGTAAAATTATTTGGACATTTGAGTAACTCCTCTTGATTAGTTCATGAAAAAGAGTCAGGCAGTGATGAGAGATATGGCTATAAATGTAATTATGGCCAGGTCTAGAATGTGAATGCTTAGCTAAGAATTTAGGATTATATAATCCATTCACAAATATTAATTAAGTACCTAAAACTGAATAAGTAAATTAAACAACATTTTTATTATCAAAGATCTCAAGCACTTCCGAAGGGGTCATATAAGCAGGGACTAGTAGAGAATAATAATAATTGATACATGATACTGTGAGAATGCCAAAGGGGAACAACAAAATCATGTTGATCATTTCAGATGGATTTTCTGAGGAGTCCTGCATTCTCATGAGGGCCTATCATGTGTTGCTCACTGCTCTAGCCCAACAAAATGATACAGATGTGGACAAAAGAAGAAATAGATTACTTACCCTAGGAGACTATAATCTAGTGGGGGAATTCAATCTACAAATTAAAATGTAGACTTTATAATAAATAATGTTCATGAAGTGCTTCAGGGAAAAATAAAACAGAGAACGGGTACAAAGCATCCAGGTTTGTAGAATCTATGTTGGCCAAGAAGAACCCATTTTCAGGGATAAGAAGGTACAGAAGAAACAAATCAGTGGCTTTGTAAGAATGTATTTTTCTGTGGCAGGAAAAACAAGGTTTGGTTAAAAAGAATAAGTAGAAAATAGTGTCAAATACAGAATGAAGGTGAGGAATTCTAGGACTAAAGCATCATACTTGAATTTAGAAAAAAGAAGTTCTTGGTAAGTTGTAATGTTTGGTCCAGGAAAGAGTAGGGAATAGAGGTAAAGGGGTCATTAATCACACACACGAGCACAGAAAGTTTGATCACATTTGATCAATAAATTTAGCTTTGATAGGGATAGAAATGTTTTAGCAAGAGAAGCTAGATGAGATAATTGAGACAAGAATATTTTAATTTTTTTTCCAAAGTAATTTGCAAAATTTGCATGTTTAAACACATTTAAAGGTGGTGTGGAATTGTGAAAAATTAATTGAGGTCAGGCGTGGTGGTTCATGCCTGTAATCCCAGGACTTTGGGAGGCCGAGGTGGGCAGATCACGAGGTCAAGAGATTGAGACCATCCTGGCCAACATGGTGAAACCCTGTCTCTACTAAAAATACAAAACTTAGCTGGGCGTGGTGGTGCGCACCTGTAGTTCCAGCTACTCGGGACGCTGAGGCAGGAGAATCACTTGAATCCGGGAGGCAGAGGATGCAGTGAGTTGAGATCATGCCACTGCACTCCAGCCTGGGTGACAGAGCAAGGCTCTGTCTGCAAATAAATAAACAAACAAACAAACAAATAAATAAAATGAAAATTAAAAAACAAAAAGTAATTGAGTAGCCTGGCATGGCGGCATGTGTCTGAAGTCGCAGCTACTCAAGAGGCTGAAGTGGGAGGATCTCCTGAGCCCAGGAATTCAAGGCTGCAGTGAGCCATGACTGCACCACCATACTCCAGCCTGGGTGACAGACTGAAACCTTGTCTCAATAATAATAATAATAGTATAATTGAGTGAAAGAGAAAGGGGGGAAATAAAGACACAGTGACAGAAAGACAGAGACAGAGAAAATCAAAGACAGGCCAGAGAAAGAATGAGACAGAGAAATGGAGCCAGAAAGAGAGAATAGGCAAACAACCGGGACAGAGACAGGAAGACAGAGGCAAGCAGAGGGAAAGAATGAACACTGTAAGAGAGTAGTCTAGAGAAGGGGTGGCTAGAGGTGAGCAGTCTTAGGTAATAGGCAAGCATAGCCAACCACTGGTAAAAACACCGAGTGTTTTGGAAATGGAGGTAATTTAGAAAGATGCAGCAATGTCTTATGTTCTCTATTTTCCTAACGAAGTAAATTGTTATGAGTAGGAGTATTGAGAAAAATAGAACACAATTTAGATACAGTGATGAAGAGGTTAGAACATTATATAAGATAATATCAATGTGATCTTAATTTATCTTTATTTTTAAAATGAAAATATGGGGGTTTGAGGGAAAGTAGGTAGAGCAATGCAGGGAAATGGAAGGGAGGAAGGGAAGGAGGAAGAAAGGAAGATTTATGCTGTATTTGAAGAGGAAAGGCATTAAATTAGATTTAGTAGAATAGCACAAAACATGAAACAAAGCAGAATAGCTGATAAGGAAAGAATAAAACCACTTAGACCCATGATTTAATCAACCCAATGTCACTACAGGTTTTTATACATTTGCGGAGCATGATGATCAGCGCTGAATATCCTAAGGTGTGTCAATACCTCCGTGAAGAAGAGCAAAAGCACTTAGAGGGCCTGGCAAGAGAAGGCAGGATAGTTTTTGAGCAACTCAAGATAAGTCAAACTAGAATGGCTAAGATGAGTGTACTCCTGAGAGGAATGTTTGAGAAACTGAAGGAAATGAGCTGTAAAGCAGATGTGAACCTGCCTCAGGTAAAAACTGAAGGAGATCAGGGTGCTGAACACCACCCTGCTTGGGAATCGTATCTGCTAGAGTCTATATGCTTTTTGATCTGTATTACTTTTCTGGTTCTAAATATTCAGATTCTGCCTCTCCTGACCTTATGGTGGCAGGTTTCGCTCCTCTGTAGACCCAGTCTCACTCTTTCTTGTCCCATAGAGGAGAAGGAAAACTATTTGGAAAGGTTCTAGTAACAAATTCAAGAAAATTCTCTTCTAAAATTATCTTACTACACCCACTGATTCTTAGTAGTTGCAACAGAGCAGCTCGTGAATACATGATTCAATTTTGTATAAGGATGTGTCAATAAGTGAAAGTGTGAGATTTATGACATTTATTTACTCTTTTAGTTTTGAAGTCCTAGATTTGGGCCCCACACATCCTTATAAGAACTTTGTGGAAACCTCTATCAATCTTGTTGCAGATGTTTGTATAGCAGCATGTCTTCCCTTCCCCTTCCCCTTTGTTCAACCTCAGTCCATCTGACTATGTTTCATCAAGAGTATAATTTTATAGACTATAAAATGTAGATATCAGACTGGGTTTCATATTTATAAAAAAAAAGAAAATGAAAAATGCCTTTATCCAAAGAAGGAAAGTGGAAGACATTAAGTTTTCCAATTCAGTTCATATCCTCAGATTGCACTGGAGTAGAGAACCCTATTGTGCTGCAAACTAAGCCATCTTCTCTCTCTTTATAGGATTTGGGAGATATAATGAAAAGGTAAGTTTACCCCTTTATCCAAGTCCTGGTAATTGTGACAATAATCAGGCTGTTTCTGCTTGGATCAACCCATACTTTTAGTGAGGAATTTCTGTCTGTATTTATTCCTTTCTTTTCAAAGGTCATCCAGGCTTTATATATTGACTACTTCAGATGAAAGTGAAGGATGGGAGCAGTTTTAATAGCCAGACCTAATGTAGAAGTTTCAATAAGACAACTATTTTTCCAGCCTCTAATTTTCTACATCCTAATTATTTGAAGGTTATTCCAGGTTGTCAATGGGAAAGGCAAATAATCTCAGAGAGGTAGCAGATGGAAAAATGGTGAAAATAGGAGAAAGGGAACATCACCAAGAAGGAATGTAGTATAGAGCTGAGGCTCCATATGTAGCCGGTGGCATGTTCCAAAAATTTGACACCTATCAGATTTCAGAAATTAAATGAGGATTTCTGCATGGCTCACCTCGGGAAGCTGCAAAGGTGAGAACTGATATAATTATGACTGAGATCACATATTCTACTGGCATAGAGATATTAAAAGCAGCAGAGCACATCATAAAATACAGTTACAATTGCAATATGTCTTAGTTCTTGAGTTCAAGTCACACTCTTCAACCTAATTGTGAGGATTCTGATCAAACATCTTATTATGGATTGCTAATGATTCCTTTGGGACTGGTAGTAAAAAGTAGGTATTTTCCTTTGCAGGAATGAGTTTCTGAGGCTGGCCATGCCTCAGCCTGTGAACCCACAGCTCAGTGCATGGACCATCACTGGGATGTCAGAAAGGCTTAACTTCTTCAGAGGTAAGAGTGTGAACTGCACTAACGTTTCCAACAGAAGTATTTTTATATGGGTGACCTATATTCACTTCAGTCTATATTCACTTCTCTGTCTCTATTGTTATTTTCAGTGAACAAGCAGGCAAATATGGAAACATTTTTAACCAACTTTAAAACTGTTAATAAACTTTCAGGAAAAGCTAACTGAAGTCTGGAATAAATAAACAAATAAGAAATACAGTGCATAACATGATTATTTTAAGTGAGTAAAAAAAAATAAAAGGCCTGGAGGAATGCTATAAATAAGCATTAATTTTTCAGTGTAGCATATAAAACTGCATATTCTTTCAAAGCATTTCAACTCTGGTTATATTTACATGATCCGATTCTTAGAAACATCTTAATGTTGTTATTCAAATATTTACCTAAAGATTGAAGTTTTAAGGAATACATTTGAAAAACCACAGGATTATCAAAAGCATAAAAACAAGTTTGTAAACAATAGGTACAACCACAAAGCAGTCTGAAGGAAAATCCCTTCACTGTGTAGAGGGCTACACAAACAAATGGAAATGGAGGGGGAGTCTGGCAGACAGAAGAGAGGCAGCCATGGGATGAGATGAAGAGAATTCTGATTTAATGATGTCCAAACCAGAAATTCTGGGAGAGAAACTACCTTTTTAAAAAGGCACATATAGATTTTTAGTTTATTTCACTTTAGCTTGCTTAAGTTGTGAAGCCCTCATTACTTCTTGGCCTTTTGGCTAAGATCAAATGTGAAGCATTCCCATCTTAGGCAAAGTGGTCATGGTTTAGAACTAACGATAATAATATCATATCTTAAGTATAATTAATATGTTTATTATTTTTAGTATGTTTATTTTATTTTGTGAAAATTGGTTAATAAGGAGGCTTAAATAAAGGGCCATTTTGATGTTTTCTTGGCATCTTATGAATAAGCTGGCAAATTTTTAGTGGTCTAGTAAAAATTAAATCAGAGCTTGACATCTTACGTCTTTATGTTTTCTCTAAATTTTCTTTCATCTTAGTTGCTTGATTAAAGATTCATTTGCCCCGCAAATGGACAAGAAGCTGTTGCTGAACTGTCTCGATAATTCATCTGATATACTCTATATGCCACTTGTGATAGAGCGGTGTGCCAGAGCCAGTTAGTACTGACTCATGAGAGCTAATTGTTAAATGTTTTGAATTTTTTGATTGATTTTTAAATTGTTGGTAGCTTGAAACTGGCCTTAGTGAGATGGAAATATTCCTAATAAACAAAACAAACCAGTTGCTTTTGTTTGTTTGTTTTCAGGGATTGGTTGTTAAGTATTTGCCGGACTGCCTCTGCACCTGTACCTCCAAACTTTTAAACTGTTTTTTTGCACTCACTGTTTTATTTTGCTACAGTGTATATCACCATGGATCATAAGATATGCAGTAATCACAAGCTTCTCTTCGAAGACCTGAGGCATTTGCAATGCAGCCTTGATGATACAGACATGTCCTGCACTCCAACAAGTACACAGTATACTTCTTCATGGGGAGCTCAGATCCTCACCTCTGGCAAACATTACTGGGAGGTGGATGTGAAAGACTCTTGTAATTGGGTTATAGGACTTTGCAGAGAAGCCTGGACAAAGAGGAATGACATGCGACTTGACTCTGAGGGTATCTTTCTACTCCTGTGTCTTAAAGTGGATGACCATTTCAGCCTCTTATCTACTTCCCCACTGTTACCTCACTATATTCCAAGGCCCCAAGGCTGGCTAGGGGTATTCCTAGATTATGAATGTGGGATAGTGAGCTTTGTTAATGTTGCCCAAAGTTCCCTCATTTGTAGTTTCCTCTCTCGCATCTTCTATTTTCCTTTGAGACCTTTCATTTGCCATGGATCTAAATAATCAAGGACAGGTCACAAACCTGACCAAGGCCTTGGTAATTCTAATAGCAGAGGAAGCTCCTATTCTGGTTACTTTCTTAATGGGGAAAATCAGGCATATGTCATTACCTTTTACTTAATTTTACCTCAGGGATATATATTTATTGTATCATTTTTTAAAGTGTTAATAATGTACAGTATATACATTTGTCATTTCTATTTTATTTGAATAGATGTAATTTCTTTTATTATATTGTATAGGATGCATGCTCTTTTAACTTGTTATCAAAGCTTACTGGAGGTGAAAGAATACATGAGCATGAAAACCCAGCTAACTGAGTCAAATTAAAGCACAGACAAGTTGCCTTCCAGATAGCCCTTATTTAAAACTCAGTGTCAGCCTAAAATTCTCTATTCCCTTCCTTCATCTGGATAAACCCTTTCCCTTCACCAGTTCCCAGCTTTCTGAACTAGATGAGGTCTCAGATATCAAGAACAGCTCATACATTTCCTTTGTAAAACTCCTAATAGAATTTGGGTCTTTTTTTCAAGTTTGTAAATTACAAGAAGGGAAAGTCAATGATAGTTCTTCTCATTCATTACAGGAAATAAGAAACAGTCTGATGATATGAGAGATATTCAAGAAATAGGTAAATAATTAAATGAATAAATGTGTAAAAAGTTATTAAAATCAAAAGCTATAGAACCAACAAAAATATACTACAATATAGCCATAATTAGCAAGACAGAACAGGTTGAGAAATATCATTACATAAAGGATACATAGATGTGGTACTATGGTGCTTAAGCCTTCTTGTTCAACTGAACCTTTATCATTTTGTAATGATCTTCTTAATTGTTTTTGGTTTAAAGTCTTTTTTATCTTATGTAAGAACAGATGCTCCCGCATTTTGTTGTTGTTGTTGTTGTTGTTGTTGTTGTTGTTGTTTTTATTTGCATGGTAGATCTTTCTCCATCCTTTACTTTGAGCCTGTGGGTGTTATTTTATGTGAGACGGATCTCTCAAGACAAATACACTTGGGTCTTGTCTTTTTATTCAGCTTGCCACTCTGTGCCTTTTAATTGTGGAGTTTAGATCATTTACATTTAGGATTTGTTTTGATATGTGAGAGTTTGATCTTGTCTTCTGGTTGTTTTGTAGAGTTGATTGTATAGTTGCTTTATAGTGTCTGTAAGCTATACGGTTTACTCAATATTTTGGTCTCTCTCAGTGGGAATGGAGCTTTCTGGTTGCATCTATTTGGCCATCTTCTGTTCTTTTTCAGCTGAGTGGCTTTTCATACCTTGAATACACCACATTTTATTTATCCAAACACCAGATGATGTGCATCTGAATTGCTCCCAGTTTTAGCAACTATCATTTATATTTCTATGCAAATCAGCCCACATATCTTTCATTTATTGTGGGTAGCTACTTGGAGTGAAAGTACTGAATTATTTAATGGATTTTTTAATCATTTAAGAACTTGTCAAAATACTTCTTTTAAAAGTGACTATACCATTTTCCATTTCCACCAGCATCTTCCTAAGAGTTCTAATTCCTCTACATTCTCACTGACGCTTAGTATTTTCAACCTTTATTATATAGGCCTTTTTATTTTTTTGTGTGTAGTAATAGCTCATTGTGGGTTAATTTGCATATATATTACTAGTGATTAATGATGTTGAGCATCTTTTTTTTTTTTTTTTTTTGAGAGAGGATCTCCCTCTGTCAACCAGGCTGGAGTGCAGTGGCAACATCATAGCTCACCTCAAACTCCTGGGTTCAAGGTATCCTACCACCTCAGCCTTCCAAGTAGCTGGGACTACAGGCACACATCACTATGTCCAGCTAATTTTTAAAATTGTCTGCAGAGATGTGGTCTTTCCATGTTGCCCAGGCTGGTCTGGAACCCCTGGCCCTAAGTTATCCTCCTGTCTTGGCCCCCCAAAGTGCCACAATTATAGACATGAGCCACCACACCTGGTCTTGAGCATCTTTTACTATCATTAGTTTCCATCCAAGTATCTTCTTTAGTGAATCATCTGCTCAAGTCTTTTAGGTTGTACAACGATTTCATTGGATAGTTTGTCTACTTGCTGAGTTGTAAGAGTTCTTTTTGATACAAATCCTTTATCACATATATGTTTTGCAAATATAATTTCTGCCAGTCTATGGCTTATATCTTAATTTGATTGTCTCCTTGGAAGAACAACATTTTTAATTTTAATAAATCCAGTTTGTCATTTTTAATGTTTCTTTTTTTGATGCCACATGTAAGAAATATTTGTCTAATGCAAGGTTACTAAATTTTTTATAAGACTACTTCTAGAAGTTTCATAATTTCAGCTTACATTTAGGTCAGTGATCCATTTTGAGTTAATTTTTATGTACAGTGTAATGTGGGTTTGAAGTTCATATTTTTTGCACCTGAATTCCAAAAATTTAAATACTATTTGTGGAAAAGATTATCTTTGAATCTTTTGAATGATCTTAGCACCTTTGTCAAAAATCAATTGATCATATATGTGTTATCTACTCTAGACTCTAATTCTGTTTTATTGTTGTAGATATTTATTTATCTCACCATACACCGATATACCTTCTTGATCCCTACATACGTATAGCACATTTGGATACAGATAATGTAAATCTTCTCATTTTATTCTTTTTTGAAAAGTACTTTGGCAATTTTATAACTTTTATATTCCTCAGTACTTTCAACAACTTCATTGAGATATAATCTGTATACCATAAAATTCTCCCATGTAACATTCTCCCATGTGTAACATTCAATAAATTTTAGTATATTTATTGTGTTCCGCAACTGTCACCATAATTTAGTTTTTGAATATTATCTTTACTCCAAAAGGGTGCCTTGTGCTAGTTTACAATTAATTTCACCTTCTACCCTAGTTTGAAGAAATCAATTACCTCTTTCTAACGTTCTGCCTCTGAATGTTCCATATCTATGAATTGTACAGTATGTAGTTTTTAGTATGTTTTTAAATTTGGCATAATATTTCCAATATTTATCCATATTGTACTATAAATCAGTATTTCATTATTTATTATTTTTCTGATTAGCTTTTCAACGTACAAATAGTTCACATTCTGATATTCATTGAAGAGTTGATCAAGATTTGGATTGTTTTACCTTTTTAGCTATCATAAATAATGCTATCATGTATATATGAGTTTAAGTCTTTGTATAAACATATTTTTATTTCTTTTAGGTAGATACTGAGGAAAGGGATTCCTGGATTTTCTGGTACATTTATGTTTATTTATTTATTTTTTAAGAAAGCAAACTATTTTTCAAAGTGGCTGTGTTATTTTACATGCTTACCTGGAATGCATTAAAATTCCCATTTTTTTTCATAACCTTAACAACGAATATTATTGTCTGTGTTTTTTTATTATAGCTGTTGTATTGACCTTATAGTGGCATGTAATTGTGATTTTAATTAAAATATTCTCAGTGACTATGATGTTGAGTATCTTTTTTGTACTTATTAGTTATATTAGACATGTTCAATTCATGCACCATTTATAAAATAAATGTGAAAGGTCTTAACTCACCTATTAAAAGATAAAAAATACTTTTATAAGCTCAAATAAAATTCCCAGCTATGTCCTATATACAAAAAAAGACACCTAAAGCAAAATAATTCAGAAAGACTGCAAGTAAAGAGAAGGAAAAAATTATGCTAGAAAGATGGAGACATTAAGAAAGAAGGATCTGAGAATCTAATAAGAAAGTAAGTAGAATTTAAACCAACAACTTTCAATATGACAATTTAATGCTATCAAAATTTGCAATAAAAAATTATAAATTATAAATAGCTATATACCAAATGTATAGGAACCAAAGTTGTAAAGTTAAAAGTTAAAACAGATGCTAGAAACCTTAGGTAAAAACACACTCAATATAGAAAACATTTATATAGGAATTTTAGTATCAAATAGATAAAGAAGCCATTAATATATATGGAATATTTATATGCATATATATACACACACACACACATAAACACACACATATATCTATTGTATAAAAGACCTTAAGATCATAATCAATATAGATCTTATGTGTATTTTAACACTGTGGAATTTACTAATATTTTCCTTTAATTTATGGTTATGGTTATTTGGTTTACAGAACATTCTATATTATTTAAAAATTGTATTTTCTATGATCAGGTTAAATAACTACACAAATATACACACAAATACACGAAACAGTTCTGATTAAGTCTCTGTTACAGGCAGATACTGTATCTCTGCGACTTGCGAATGGGATTTCTCAGTGATCTTGCTCCGCCTTCGGTTCTAGGTCTTAATCTAACACATATTTATGCTATTTCCCATCTTTTAGTTCCTTGTTCCCATCTACGAGCTGGGACAAATTTTTACCAGTACCTTAAGGGAAGCTATGTTTCTCGATCTTCCTGCAGTGGTTTAGACTTCTGTTACAGTGCGGAGATAGGGAAGAAGAGACAGGGAAGTTCCAGGTCTTTGTGTATGACATAATGTTTAGATACATTGAAAAGAGGTAAAGAAAAAAGTGGGGAAAAAGAAGAAAAATCATTAGATAGAATAGAACTTGTCTGTTGTTAATATTCTTCAATATTAAATATTCTTTAAGAATAAGTTTTGTCCAGATTCGTTTCTTAAAGTGATGTTTGATATTCTTTAATTTTGTTGCAAGTAGTGAGAGTTCATTCTTTTTCTTTGCTTCATAAAATTTATTTGCATGAATATATCACAATTTATTTAGGCATTCTACTGGAGATAAACTTTTTAACTTAAATTTTAGTATACTATGAACAGCAATGGTATGAAGAATGTTGTACTGTTGTACACATATTTTAATTAAAATATGAATGTAGCCTGTAATTCCAGTACTTTGAGAGGTCAAGGCAGGCAGATTGCTTGAGCCCAGGGATTTGAGACCAGCTTGGGTAACATAGTGGGACCCCATTTGTACAAAAAAAGACAATGTATATATGTTGGATGTATATTTAGGAGTGGTCATAAGGAATACTTTATGTAGATTTCCCTAAATGTTTTCAGAGTGGTTGTATAACTTTACATTCCCCCTTGTATGACTGAAATTTCATTCGTTCAGCATCTTTGTCAACACATGGTAATAAATCTCTCGGTAAATTCTGGTCACACTTATGGATGATTAGTGGTTCATCTTGTGATTTTAATTTGCCTTAATCTAATGATTAATAAGCACTTTTTCACATAGAACAGCAATACGATATGCATCATGAGTGATGATTTTCATAAAATGAATAAGTACTATATACAAGCACATTTTGAAAAGTATAAATAGGCCAGGTACAGTGGCTCACACTTGTAATCCCAACACTTTGGGAGGCCTAGGTAGGCAGATCACTCGAGGACAGGAGTTTGAGACCAGCCTGGCCAACATGTTGAAATCCTGTCTCTACTAAAAGTACGAAAAGCAATTAGTCAGACATGGTGATGCTCACCTGTAATCCCAGCTACTGGGGAGGCTGAGGCCTGAAAATCACTTGAATACAGAAGGCAGAGGTTCCAGTAAGCCGAGATTGTGCAACTGCACTCCAGCCTCCAACAGAGCAAGACTCTGTTTCAATAAAATAAAATGAAAGTATAAGTATGTCCAAAAATGTCCAATAGTATTATAGTAAATGTGCTTTCATTAAACTGGAAGGAACTTAATCAGATATAAGCCATGCATCTTATGTGAGAAGATACACACACTAGGAGGGCTCTTTCAGGTACTTCTGTTACTCCGTAGATGGACAATTTCCTGATTTGTTTCTTGTCAGAAATGACCGCAGTAAAAGATAGGCCTGACAAAGAGAAGGAGTGCTATATAAAAGGGAACTGAACAATATTAACAAAGTTCACAGTTCCATTTCCATTAACTAGAAATTCTTCTGACTGAAAGACTGTGGCACATATTGAAATAAAAGTGAAGAAGTGGTAAATAGATTGTAGTGAAAGTTCTCTTTAACAATCTAAGAAGAGAATATCTCCACATCATTTATCTCATTATTCCTATTCTTCCCTTTCTAGTCATAATTACAGACACCAAAAGCCCAATTTCAAGAGTCTCTCATCTCCAGGTAATGTCTGCCAAAAGTGAGACACTGAGAACATCTGAATTCTCATTGAAGAAAACACTTAGATCTTGGAGTTGTACGTGGCAGATCTTGAGGATAACGTCCAACATTCACACTTCGCAAATCTCCAAGTAGGAGGATATGGCTATTAGCTTTGTCAGGATACAGAGTAACATTCATTGCAAAAAGAAAAAAGATACATGCATACATATACATACATGAATAATGGGATCTTATCTCCCCAGAAAAGTGTATAAAGTGTATTTCTTCTCAAGATATTATATAACTGAGCAATATGAGATCAAGAGACCAATGACAATTCTGTTTAAATTATTTAATAGAGGATTACTAATACATTTGCAGAACAAACAAATCTCTAACCACAGACATTAACCATTTTCTAAAAATTCAAATAATAAAAATCAAATATAAGACTAATATCTTTGAGTTCAATTTTCATAACCAAATGCCCTATAAATTATCTGCCATTAAGTCCCTTCACCTATCAGAGATGGCTGAAAACATTTGTTAGTTCTAAATAATAATTTCCAGAAAAACATTTCTTAGTTCCAAATAACAACATCATTTACCAAGGATGTGAGGATTTGCCATTTATTCAAGTTCTTCCCTAGAAAACAAAAGAAAGTCCACTTATGTTATTTTTTGAAGTGAATATATATATATATATGAACATTTTAGAAGTATTATTTACAAATAATTTCCTTAACCTTCTAGTCTGTCTGATTCTCTGAATTCACACCGGGCTACCCTGAATTTTCTGATTTAACATTTGCTCTTCATACTATAAGTTAAAATGTTTTGCTTCCTTGCTTAGTTTTTATTTTAGTTTTTTAAAAACAATTTTAATATTTATTCAAATTTTATATCATACAAATAATATAGGCCATTGTAAAAAGTAATATAAAGAATAGCACACCAGTACAACAGACACCCCCAAAAATCTACCCTTAGCAGTTGAAAATTCAATACACTGAATAAATATACAATTTTATATGTAACATTGAATAATTTACCTGAACTCTAAATATTGCACCATTTATTCATTTTTCCCTTACTTTGTCATTCTGTTTGCCTATTATATAAGGCATCAATTGTGAGCCTGGATCTATTTAAGTTTCATACTGATTCATTCTCCATCTTGCCAATATGATTACAAGGATGTATGCAGTTATAAAGAGTTTGCATGGTCAAAATGATGTACTAATTTCTGAAAATAAATTCAATAATTAAAGTAAAAAGGTTGTCCATATTTCACAAAAAAATACTAGATTATGAGCATACTGCTAATGGCCCGCCCCTTACATAGAAAGCAGTTGAGCTTTTTAATAAGTCTAGAAATCGGCCCTGCTCTGAGCTCTGAGTTCACAGCCTAGGGCACTTGCAGCTATACTGCCTCACTTTTACAAGGAAAAATTTGCAGTTAACATTTATCCAGTTACAAAAAAATCACTGGTATTATGTATTTAAGATGCTTAAATCTTATTTCATTCCACAATTTGAAAACTACAATATCATCACTTTGTTTTTCCCAGATTAGTTCTTATTTCTGACTCCTACATTTTCAAATCAAATGAAAATTCTCAGTCAGAATTGAGTCTATTCTTTACTTATAATAACCAGTAATTTTTAAAGACCCTGACTCTCATATGTCTTGAGGATATTCAGCAATAAAATTTTAGTATACAGTTTTTACCAGACTCCACTGCAATGCTCCCCATGAGGAACAATGGGATTTTTTTCAAGGCTAGTTGTTTATGTTGTTTGTTTGCCAAAGTAGAGACTGTGAAATTGGTTTATAGAGCTGCCCTTGGGACCACATTGTCCTCACACTTATAGGGTCTCTTTCATCTAGACTCCTTCTCTACTTTTCTATTCCTGCACCCACTATTTCTACATTCACTAAAGTAATTGCCTCTGTTACACTTAAAAAACTTAGCACCTTCACATATGCATAGGATTTTTAGAACTAAAAATTTAACCTGGAATAGATTAGTAGAATTTTACTTTTGCTTTTTTTTTTTTTTTTTTGCAACTTTTCTTTTAAACCATGTCAAATAAAATTACTGAATACTGGAAACATTTCTACATCAGAGGAAGGGAAAAAATAGATTCATAAAAAATTGAGTTAATATTTTAATAATGTATGAGCTCATTTCAGTAGCTCTTGTGAAAACTCTGAAAGCACGTCTGCTGGAATCAGGGACAGACTCAACTGCGCACTATGTCTCCAAAAGCCAGTGAAGGCAAAAACAGGAGGCTTAGTGGTCTTCACAGGACACCTCTTTCACTAAGTCCTGTCTAAGAACTTGAGACAATTTTGAAAAATAGTCTTTCCTCAGTTTCCTCATACTTAAGAAGTCATTGTCTATTTTCTTTACAATAGAGACTCCCAATTGAGCAGATTGACAGAGGGGAAACCTCTGAAGAAGTCTCATTTCTAAGGATCTTCTCAGAGTGAGTGGGGTGGAAGGAGATCTGAGAAGTCAATGTGCTCTGTTATAAACATGAATGAGTTGTCCACCAATTTCCAAGTTCTCATTCTTAAATATATCTGACTCAAAGATGACTGGGATACAAATCTAGTGATAAAAGTTAAAGAGAAAATAGAGGAGGGAGGGAGGTAGTTAGTTAGAATCTCAAGCTTTCCTCATATTTCTATGACCAAAATATTAACCTAAATATTATTTTATAGATTTTAAAAAACCTAAATAAATTTTTATTCATTTAAATGGCCAGATTTCCTTTGGCCTTGTACCTTCATCAATTCGCAAAATTCATTTGTTCATGGATAAAGTATAAGTAAGCTGCACGATTTCTAGAGAATTTTTTGAGGGGAAACAATAAAGCAGCCACAGTTATAGAAGTATGTTTTTGGAAACAAATAATGAAAGTTGGAGGGAATGTGGATTTCATCTGAGAGAAATAATTTCCATGCACGTGAATGTTCAGCACCCTTACACCCTAAATCTCCTTTCTCACCTGGAGCAACTCCATGTCTGGCTTGTGTAGCATTTCCTTTTTAAGATACCCCCTCTTGGCCGGGTGCGGTGGCTCATGTCTGTAATCCCAGCACTTTGGGAGGCCGAGGCGGGCGGATCACGAGGTCAGGAGATCGAGACCATCCTATTTAACATAGTGAAACCCCATCTCTACTAAAAATACAAAAAATTAGCCGGGCGTGGTGGTGGGTGCCTGTAGTCCCAGCTACTGGGGAGGCTGAGGTAGGAGAATGGCAAGAACCCGGGAGGCGGAGCTTGCAGTGAGCCAAGATCACACCACTGCACTCCAGTCTGGGCGACAGAGCTAGATTCCACCTCAAAACAAAACAAAACAAAAAAAACCCTCTTATGAGCCATTCTGGTCTTATGTGTGCATGTGTGTGTGTGTGTGTATACATAAACATATACATATACACATATGTATACACACATATATGTGTGTGTGTGTATGTGTGTGTATGAAGTTACTAAACGTTATTCTTGTCGTCGATTTTCAGTCTTTCTAAATTATGTTGTCTGTCCTCATGGAGAAATAGAGGCATCTTCTAATACTAAACACTGATTGTTTTTCTCCTTACATTCATATAATTCTGCTGTGGTATTGGCTTAGACAGAACGTAAACCCATTCATCCATCTATTATTGAATCTTACTGATACTTCCCTGCTTTATCACAGAAAAATCCATTGTACTTCAGGCTTATTTGTCAATTGTCAGAATCCATAAAACCTTATGTCCTTTTTCCTCTGCACCAAGAAAAACTATTACCCATCCTACTTAATAAATTATTGATGAAGTGCACGTTAAATGAGCCACCAAGAAGAAGAAAAAAAGATTGCTTATTCCTATCTTGCAACCCTTTTTTTGTTTGTTTGTTTTTTTGGGGTTTTTTTTTTTTTTTTTTTTTTGGACAGTTAGGACAGCTGGTCTTTAAAAGATGGGTTTTGAAGCTAAATTGGCCGGACTGGAGTTCATTACGGACTCCTATTTCCAAGATTAGACATCTCTAATTTTTGTAATTACTTTTGTGCTGATAGGTTATTTTTAAATTTTCCTATAATGTTATTGGGTTTTCTTTTTGTTTGTTTTTGTGTCTCCCCCCACCCTGCCCTCTTTCTCTTTTTCCCCACCCTTCCCTCCTTTCTCTTTTTCCTCCTTCTTAATATGACTGTAGAGCAGCAGTCCTTAACCTTTTTCGCACCAGGGACTGGTTTCCTGGGAAGCGGGAAGGGGAATGGGTTTCGGGATGATACTGTTTCACCTCAGATCATCACGAGTTAGATTCTCATAAAGAGAACGTCATATAGATCCGATGCATGCGCAGTTCTCAATAGGGTTCCAGCTCCTGTGAGAATCTAATGTCACCGCTGATCTGACAGGAGATGGAGTTGAGAGGATAATGCTTGCTCACCTGCTGCTCACCTACTGCTGTACGACCGGGTTCCTAACAGGCCAAGGGGTTTGAGGACCCCTGATGCAGTAGAGAATGCTGTTTATGGTTGGTCTTTCAGCTTTTCTCATACAGTCGTAGGCATTTCTGTCCACAGGTTTTTTATACTGGGCTGCACAGTTCGACCTTCAAGCCAGTAGGTGGTGCTTATGTGTTAGAGCTGGTTTTGACCAACATGGCTGGGTTTATACTTGACCCTTGTTTACCAAGAGAAGCCCCAGGCGATGGGCTGATTCGTGGAGTACACAATGTTCCCAGCTCCCTCCTCAGCTCTGGGGGCAGCTGGGGCAAGATGGGCAGGGCCATACTGGGCAGGTCGGCCTGTAAGTCTCCCATTGGCAGGCACAAGCTCCAGCACCAAGTGAGAATCCAGTGGGTGGCCACCTAGTGCCCATGGAAAGTGGTTTTTCAGAAACAATTTGTGAGGGTAATTCCAATGGCAGAAGGAAGTCTAAAAATTAGAAGAAATTTGCAAGAGGTAATAAAAGCTTGAATTAAGAACGAAGAAATCAGATATGTGAAGAACAAAATATACCTGACAGACATTTAAGGTTTAATCACTTAATAACACTATGTAGGGCCTGATAGAATGTAGAGGATGAGGAAGAAAACAGTGTCTAAACTAAATCTTAGTTTTCCAGTATGGATAAGGAGGTAAATAGTCATACTGATTCCTGAAGCCAGGAAGACAAGATGAGAATAAGGGCGTTTCAAGAACAAAATCTGATGGGTTCTTTCGGACGTGAGGAACTTGAAGTGGCTGTAATATATATTAAAAGTCTGGGAAATATCTAGGTGGCTTTATGAATCTGCAACTCGGAAAAGAAAATAGAGCAAGAAATAAGAATTTGGAAGTCCTAAGAATAAATTGCCTCTTAAAATCTGGACATATAGAAGAAAAAAAAAAAAAGGAATTCAAACAATATTTAGTAAAGTGAAAATAACCTGTTTTTATTTTAATTTGTTGACTATAACTTTCTGTGTTATATTATTCTGTACTATTTGGAGTTGACTAAAGAAAATGACTTTTGAAATAAGTTCATAAAATGCAAAGCCAGCTGAAGTGGAAAACTCACAATAGTGTTGACCTGAGTTAATTGAAAAGTTTCTAATATGTCTTTCTTATAATCTCCATGGTTTTCTCTTAGCTAACAAAATGTTTAGTATATATTAACTTTACGAGAGTTAAATCTCCCAAATATAAAGCATTAGCTAACCGTGTGTGTAAAGATTATATTAGTGAGATTAGCTCAGTCTGCCAAAGAATGATATGCAGAGTAATGAAGAAATTATATAAAGCTATCTTAATAGTGAAAATAAATCTATTAATCGTGTAACAGTCAGAGTTCAACTGGAGAACCAGAACCAGTAGGAGGGAGGGAGGGAGAATAAAGAAAATAATGACATATTACTATGGAGACTGACTACGCAAGTTGGAGATCAGTAAGGCAGTCATTCTGGGAAAAGCAGCAAACAAACAAAAAAACTGGAGCAAGCAGAAATGTAACTGGCACGGGACAAAGATATTGTTCACACGCAGTCAGGAGCAATGTAGAACTTTTTCTGTTTGCAGTTTTATTCAAGGAATGCCTAAAACTTCCTTTAACAGCCGGCCATTAAATTAGATCCAAGTAGATAATCTCCGTAGATTAGAATCGAGATTAGGAACTTTAATTGCATCTACAAAATCTCTTCACAGTAGCAACCTAGGTTAGTATTTGCTTAAATAACTGGGAGAAATGTGTCTAGGCTACAAAATGGCTGCTTCCCTCTCTTACATTCTTGTAATTTAGCCAGATTGACATATTACAAAAACACCATAAGGCCTTTTGATTTAAAAAGTATTTAAAAATATAAATATGGTTTTATTCTAGATTTACTATGCAGCATCCCATAAGGAAAGAATGCCCTGAAAATGTCATTCATAATTCAATCAATGTACATTTTAATTAATAGTTTTATTTTAATGCTAATAAATTAAAAATTTGATTGCTTAGATTATTCACTGTGTGCCTAATATCAGTACATTTTTATATGTAATTTTATATTCTTCAGTAGTATGAATTGTTCTATAGTGGTGGTTGTGGCCAGGTGCATGCATTGGATCTAAAATGTTAATAAATCATTTCATTAAAAACACACAAGATAAAATAGGCTACATCAATATTTGCTAATATCTTCACTTATATAATGGTGTTGAATAGTATATAGTATTTTTATTATTACTCATGTCATAAAATATTCAGTTTGTACCCTATTTATTTAGCTATTGAAAATAATGCTACAAAATACATTCTTTTGTATACGCCCTTGTCTGTAAGAAATTATCTCTGAAAGATTAGTAGGTATGATATTGCTCAGTTAAAGGAATTCGGGATATCAGATTTTGACAGGTACCTCAGGACTATGCTAATCCAGAGTAAGAAGGTCCTTCTCTGTCTTAAGCGGTCTGTGATCTATGCACCAAATGAAGAATATAGTGAGTGGACATAGCTCAGATTTAAGTAAATTGAGTGGTTCCAAGTTACCTGCAGCCCCCAACAGGAAGAACCACAATGAAACCACCTGCTGGGGATCTGCCTCTTTACAGACTGAGAAAAATTTGAGAACAGTTTTTTTTGTTTGTTTGTTTGTTTTAATATGTTTTTATTTCCATAGGCTATTGGGGAACAGGTGGTGTTTGGTCACATGAGTTGTGAGATTTTGGTGCACCCATCACCCGAGCAGTATACATTGCATCCAATTTGCAGTTCTTTAATTCTTCACCCTCTTCCCATCCTTTCCCCCTGAGTCCCCAAAGTGCACTGTGTCATTCTCATGCCTTTGCATCCTCATAACTTAGCTTCCACTTATGAGTTAGAACATACAATGTTTGTTTTTATATTCCTCAGTTACTTTACTTAGAATAACAGTCTCCAATCTCATCCAGGTCACTACAAATGCCAAATTCATTCCTTTTTATGGCTGAGAACTCCTTCCTCTGTCTGTCTATCTATCTATCTATCTATCTATCTATCTATCTATCTATCTATCTATATATCTATGTCACAATATCTTTATCAACTTGTTGACTGATGGACATTTGGGTTGGTTCCACATTTTTGCTGTTGCAAATTGTGTTGCTATAAACATGCATGTGCAAATATCTTTTTCCTATATTAACTTATTTTCCTCTGAGTAGATACCAAGTGGAGGGATTGCTTGATCAAATGGTAGTTCTATTTTAGTTATTTAAGGAATCTCCACACTGTTTTCTATAGTAGTTGTACTAGTTTACATTCCCACCAGCAGTGTAGAAGTGTCCCTCTTTACTGCATCCACGCCAACATCTTTTTTTTTAAATTTTTTGATTATGGCCATTTTTGCAGGAGTAAGGTGGTATCACATTGTGGTTTTGATTTTCATTTTCCTTATTAGTGATGTTGAGCATTTTTGCTTATGTTTGTTTGCCATTTGTTTATCTTCTTTTGAAAATTGTCTATTCATGTCTTTAGCCCACTTTTTGTTAAGATTGTTTTTTTTCTTTCTTGCTAATTTGTTTGAGTTCATTGTAGATTCTGGATATTAGTCCTTTTACAGATGTATAGATTGTGAAGATTTTCCCCCACTGTGTGGGTTGTCTGTTTACTCTGCTGACCATTCTTTTTGCCATGCAAAAGCTCTTTAGTTAAGTCCCAGCTATTTATCTTTGTTTTTATTGCATTTGCTTTTGGGTTCTTGGTCATGAAATCCTTGCCTAAGCCAACGTCTAGAAAGGTTTTTCCAATGTTATATTCTAGAATTTGTGTAGTTCCAAGTCTTAGATGTAAGTCTTTGATTCATCTTGAGTTGATTTTTGTATAAGTTGAGGATCCAGTTTCATTCTCCTACATGTGGCTTGCCAATTACCCCAGGACTATTTGTTGAATAGGGTGTCCTTTCCCCACTTTATAATTTTGTTTGCTTTGTCAAAGGTCAGTTGGCTGTAAATATTTGGGTTCATTTCTGGGTTCTCTATTCTGTTCCATTGGTCTGTATGCCTATTTTTATACCAGTACCATGTTATTTTGGTGGTGAATAGAGGCCTGAAGAATGGGGATGTAATGTCCAGGGGTCAGACAGGCAGATTCAGCACAGTCTCACTAGCAATTAGAAAGGGGATAGGAAAAGGGAAAGGTGGTGAAGACTAGAGGCAGGTTTATGAAAGGAACCAGAGCCCTTGGTTGGGTAGATATGGGAGTGGAGGGCGATTCCAGCTTGTCTTCTGCAGCATGAACACCCTGAACCCCTGCCACAAACAGACATCTATACACAGCAGCCCTCCTGTGACTAAGATTCCTGGTTATTTCCTTGCTTGATGCAGGAGTGAGGGGTTAGAGAGGTAACTGACCAGGTACCTAAGCCCTCTGCCCATGGGTAGTGTTGGGAACCTTGGCTTCTAGCTCCAAAGCAGCTACAGCAAATTTTCAGGGCAATGGCCTGATTTGTGGCCCAGACTTCTTGGCATTGTCGTGTCCCACTGGTTAGCAGCTGAGAGTCCTGCTGCTGTAACCTGAGAATAGACAAAACACATGTTGGTTACTCTAAAGTTGTTCAAGGCTGGCTGTCATAACTGTGGCTAGAAAAAGTTTTAGTGGCTTTGCTTAGTGTTTTCAGATAATTTGTAAATCAGTTTTCAGTTAAATTGTGAAGTTGATCTGTTTTATTCTGTTGTTGTTTGAAAATTAAGAAAGAAAATTATAGGAATTCTGTTCTTTTAAGGATATTTTATTGTTTCTGTTTAATGTTTATTTAGATAAGTGTATTTAATTTTCTATTATTTTATGTTACATTTTAACTGCAAATCATATTGAGTTGCAGTTTAATTTAATTTTCTATTATTTTACGTTATGTTTTAAACTGCAACTCATATTGATTTACAGTTAAAATGTAACATAAAATAGTAGAAAATTAAATAGGACTTTATTTAGCTTTAAGATGTTTTAATTTGGAAAATGTTTAACTAAATGTATAAGTAAAGCTATGGAAAAAAATTGCATATATAAGGGTAGAATTGGTCCTCAGATCCAGCAATAGCTGAGCAAATAATTTTAGTGCTTTGGGAGGCAGATGTTGGAGGATCTCTTGAGCTCAGAAGTTAGAGGTTACAATGAACTATGGTTGCACCACTACACTCCAGCCTGGGCAACAGAGCAAGACCCTGTCTCAAAAAAAAAAAAATCTGCATTTTACTGGAGGAGGGACGCTGATAGTGTTACTCTCCCCTCCCATTATTAGATAGATCAAAGAAAAATGTGAGAATAAAACCCACCCTGCAGATTGCAGTGAGGATTGTGTGCAGTGTGTGCCAAGAACAACACAGTGTCCAGCATGACATCCTCTTCACTGATATCCTCTTCCTCTCTTGCCATTTTCTTTTTTTTTATGTACAAAATTCATAGCTTTATAGGGAGAAATGGGAGAAAAATATGACATGGGCTGGTCCAAAACTATAAAAGGGAAACATAAAACAAAAGTTACCAGATGACATAGCAAAGGGATCCTCAGACATATAGAGGCCAGGAGACAAAAGAGAAATGTTTTCTTAGCAGGGAAGAAGAACTCTGAAAATGTTTCTCTGTTGTGAGAAATCCAGCAGCCAACACATTAGCAATCAAGTATTTTATCGAGGGGATATATATTGGTTCTACAAAGTTGTTAACCATGGGTCTGCTTCGTGATAGTATATTTTCATACTGCAAAATTTATTAGGAACCAGTTTTTACACTAGTTTCCAGGAGTAAAAATTTTACCAATCAATTCACTATTCTTGTTACCCAGGAGGGTAGAGATGATCACCGATCACAGATCTGCCTAGTGTTAACTAAGGACAATTTATTACACAGAAAGACTCGTGTGTGTGCCTGCACATGTGTGTGTGATTTAATCACAAATTGAAGGTTTAAAGTTTGCATTGGTAGAAGATATTTCTTTCTGACTCCTGGCTTCAGAGTCCCATGTTTATTGGGAGAAAAGAGAGTCAAGCTGGGAAGAATAGTAGCCTTGTGCCCTCCAGGACGACAGCCTGTTTGGGAATTGTGAGGCTTCATGCTTTCCAGAAGACTTTGGAACTAGGAGGATGTCACCAGTGACTAGCACAGTGCCACCTTCCTTAAATCTGTCTATCAGCCCTCCTCAGGGCATCCAAATGTGGCCCTCTCCTTAACTCCTTCCTCTGCTTCTCTTCTCCCAGCCCTGGGATCTGAGCTCTCTCTTTATCTGTGCACAGTATCTACTTAGGGAAGCCCCAGCACCTGCTGCAGTCAGGGCTGCAGCCCTGAGCTGAGTCTAGTAGAAATTTTGTAAACTAAAGATAGCATAAGATTATTATACACTGCAGGTGGAAATGTAAATTAGTCCACCCACAATGGAAAGCAGTCTGGAGATTTCTCAAAGAACTTAACACAGAACTACCATTTGATACAATTATCCCATTACTTAGTATATGCTCAAAAGAAAATAAATCATTCTACTAAAGCGACACATGCACTCCTATGTTCATGGCAGCACTATTCACAATAATAAAGACAAAATCAACCCAGGTGTCCGTCAATGGCACACTGTATAAATAAAATGTGGTACATATACACCATGGAATACTACACAGCCATAAAAAAGAATGAAATCATGTCCTTTACAGAAATGTGGATGGAGCTGGAGGCTGTAATCCTAAGCCAATTAATGCAGCATCAGAAAACCAAATGCTATGTATTCTTACTTACATGCGGGAGCTAAGCACTGAACACACATAGGCATCAGTATGGGAAACATAGACTCTGGACTACTTGAGGGTGGAGGGAGAGGGATGGGTTAAAAAACTACCTGCTCGGGGCGGTCTCTACAGCCTGTCTCGCCTGTCTCTCTCTGGATCGCTCCTTCTACTCCTCTTCTGCTCCTGGTAGGCCTTGTGCCCACCGAGTTACCTGCACTCAAGCCTCTGCCCAGAGAAGCACAGCCGCAGGGGCGCGTCCTGTCGCTCCGCACCGCCATTTACCCTCCCCTGAGCCAGAGTGCCTGGCTCAGGCCTCTCGGTTCCAGGAGACCTGGGACCCCGCACCTGCCTGCGCTACCCAGCGCTTCTGCCCTGGTGTGCGAAGCACCACACCCTCCTCTGCCCTGTGCTGGGCCTGGAGGCGCCCCTTTCAGATCTCAGCGGCCACCACAGCGGCTGCCGCCCGCGGGAGGGCGTGACATAGGGATGGCTTTCCCAGCTGGCTGCCACGCAGGAGCTCTAGTTGCTTAGCTCGCCCCGTGGAGAGACCTGAAATCAAGGCATGACTTAACAGCTTATCTTGTAAGAGAAAAGCTCGACTCAAAGGCAGATAGCTAGACCGGACTTTGTTACAGGCAGGACTGCAACGATGCTTACAGCACTGAAGTGAACTCCAGGCTAGGTACAGAAAGTGGCTTCTCTGCTTTCCCTCCCAAGTACAAGCGTATACACGTTGCAGACTTGAATCACTGAAGATGTAAGCCAGCTGTTACTCTCATATTGGGAGACACCCTGTGGACAACATGAAGACTGTCCCTTATCAAAGTCTTTAGTAAACAGGAAGGAGTCAAGGTTAAAGAACGTGTTTGATTACCCGGACTGCAGTGTTTTGGAAAATGAACCAAGGCCTGGGTTTTACTCTGGAAGTCTGCCCTGCCTGCTTCTGTAATCTGGTGCTTGCATCCAGATCTTGGCCTTTTATGGACACTGTATGTTACTCTTATGATTCTCTGCTCTTCTGTTAGTTCAGACCTGGCACCTTATTTCATTTCTGAGCCACTCTCTGCCATCCAGAAACTTAGTGGACCTATAGAACTCTATTATTCTGCTAAACCTGTGACCATTCATATCTCAAGGTCGCATAATGTAAAACATAGAAGAGAAACATGGAATATATTAAGATTCATCAGGGGACTTTGACAATTTTTTTCTCTTAACTCCTCCCTTTTGGGTTACTACCAATGCATTTTCAACGATAGGTCAATGTTGTTGTAAGTGGCCCTGTAACAGTATCCACAGCAGTTCTTGGTGATTTTGGTTCACCCACAAAACATGTTATTACAGCAGAAGAAAAAAGTGCTGTTTTCATTGGCTGCAGTGAACCAGAGAGTAACCCCAAAGCTGAGGTGTGCTCTAAAATCCAGGGAAAGTGGCTGAAGCATTCCACAAAGAATTACTTAATCCTTCTATCGAGACATCTTCAAATTTTGAATGTATCCTTAGAGGACAAGAAATCATACAAATATGCGGCTTATAATCCTGTCACACATGAATTAAAAGTTGAACCCATTGGCCAAAAGCTCCTTGTGAGTCACCTTTCTTCAGATGATTTTGGCATTCTTCATCCTGCTTGTTCACAGGTATTAGTTGTTTTTTCACGTATTCTTCTAACCTTGGAGTGTGTGGTTAGTGGGGTCTCAGCTCCTCAAGTGTGTTGACTAAAGGACAAGCAGGATATTGCCCCAGGAAGCAACTGGAGAAGGTTGTATTCTTATGTTGCCACAGATAGCACTGACCCAGTGGACTCTGGAAACTATTCCTGCATAGTGGGAAACAAGACTGGAGATGTGAAATATGTAACATACATGGTTAATGTGCTTGAATATGCTCCCATTTCTAAAGGACTACAGGATCAGATAGTGTCTCTGGTGCCACAGTACATGTTACCAGTCATATTCATGGAAACCCACCTGCCAACCGTACCTGGTTTTATATTGCACAGCCTATTCATCCTTCCCCATGACATCTAATTGCAAGAAATTGACTGAAAGTCAGTGGGGTTATTATGGAAGATACTGGGCTGTATCAGTGTTTAGCAGATAATAGGATTGGATTTATGCAGTCTACTGGAAGACTTGAAATTGAAAAAGACAATGGATTCAAACCAGTTATAATCATGGCACCAGCAAGTGCAAAGGTGATAGGTGGAGACTTTGTCATTCTGTCCTGCCATGCCACTGGGCTGCCAGTTTCGGTCATTCCTTGGTTATGACAGCTATGGGTTAATAGCCAGCCATTTTGCTTAAGTCCTTAGACCTAAGTCCCAAAAGTCACACTTATCAAGGTCTGCAATCTTGGACCTGAAGCCTGGCTACTTCCTCATGTCCCAAGTTGACTCAAACTCTCTCCATATTTTGGATGTGACTCAGAAACATGTGGGGAAACACATATGGGAAGCTCCAGATGGACACAGTACCACACAGGGAGAAGCATCTCTCATGGTTGTTCCTTTTGAAACAAATACAGAAGTGGAAACAGTCATACTTTCTGCTGCTACTCAGAATGATAAAAGAAATAAAAGGGATGGTTCAGAAACTGGATTGAGCTCATGTCCAGTTAAGGTACATCCCAGTGCAGTGGAATCAGCATCAGAGAAAAATGTTAATGGCATCGCTGTTCCTGTTGCCCACATCATACTGATCCCCTGACAGACCCACACACCAGATACGTACAAGCTGATGTGGAGGGCAGGTGGGAATGGTGGGCTATCCATTAATGGGTATTTTATGACATATCAAAAGCTGAACAATGGGGTTGGTTTAGTAGGAATTTAACATACAGTTCAAGTCCCAGGGAGTGAAAATGAGCTCCATTTAGCTGAACTAGGGCCATCTAGTCTTTACAAAGTCTTGCTGGTAGCAAGAAGTGGAGCAGGTGAAGGACAAACTGTCATGCTTACCTTCTGAACCAGCAAAGAAAAAAGAGCATTGACAAAAAACATCCAGGCATTCTCTCCACCCATGGGCATCCCTAAGTATCCTGTTGTTTCAGAAGCTGCAAACAATTTTGGAGTGGTACTTACAGATTCTTGAAGGCACAGCGAAGTTCCAGAGGCACCAGATGGCCTTGCTATCTCCAATGCATCAGAGACATTGGTCTATGTCACTTGAATTCTTCTGGAAAATTGGGTTTCTCCAATCACTGCCTTCAAAGTTAAATATAAAAGGATGAGGACCAGTGATTGACTAGTGGCAACTGAAGATATCCTTGCTTCCAAAATATCCATGGAAGTTCATAGTTTAGAAACGGGTTCAACATACAAATTGAAAGTCATTGCTATCCATCATTAGGAAGGGAGTTTTAGGAGTCCAGAGTCTTGTCCTTATCAGGTGGCTGGGTTCCCCAGTCATTTTTTCAACCATCCAGTAATGGAACTCACATTGCATACACAGAGGCTGTCAGTGTTACCCAGATGGTGCTAAAGTGGACATACATTCCATGAAGTAACAATAACACTTCCATTCTTTTGTATCTATTGCCGACCATCAGATAGTGACAATGACAGTGATTACAAGAGGGATGTAGTAGGAGACTCAAAGGAGTGGCACATGATTGGCCATCTGCTGTCAGAAACTTCCTATGGCATTAAAATGCAGTGCTTCAGTGAAGAAGAGTGAGTTTAGCAATGTGACGATCCGCAAGACTACAGTAAAACGTGTTCCTGGGGTTTCTGAGTATCCGAAAGGCTTGAGTATCCCTCTGAATTCCTCAGAAATGAAGGAAACGTGAGGCCTGCAACCAGCCCTGCCAGAAGCAGTGACATGTTATATCTGATCCTTGACCATATGCTGGGTGTCATGGTCCTTATTTTTGTGGCTTTTTATTGCAATGTGCCTGTGGAAGAATCACCAGTAGAATACCATACAGAAATATGACCCACTGGCATATCTCTACCAGGGATAAGATATTAATGGGCAGATGGTGGAATACACCACTGTCTCAGGAGCAAATGAGATAAATGGAAATGTTCATGGAGGCTTCCTGAGCCATGACAGTCAGCAGTGGCTGTTCCCACCTTCACCATAAGGTCCTCAATGGAATCAATGTAATTGTGAATGGGAGCTTAAATGGAGGACTTTACTCTGGGCACACCAACTCTCTAATCAGGACACGTGGATTTTTAACAGCCTCATTATCTAGTGAACGGTGGTGAAATGTACATAGTGGTACCTCAGATTGACCCTCTGGAATGTGTTAACTGTCAAAATTGTTGAAACAACAATAGCTGTTTCACCAAAACTAATAGCAATTTCAGCAGTATCCCTCTTCCTGTGGTCTCTAGGGTGGCACCTTGTCCTCAGTATGGTGTGGGAATCAGGCCCCTCAGTCAAATGAAGATCCCCATGTGCCTGGCTTCTGTGTCCCTGATTGTGGCCAGTTACCTCAGGAGAGCATCAAGAACAATGTGGAACCAATCTCTACTCAGCATACTTGCTGCCAGGATAATAGAAACAATGTCAGCTCTAATCACATAGAAGATCCAGAAGAGTTCATCAGAGGAGACAGTTGTGTCTCTTCAGAAATGAACAGTAACACTTTACATTGGAATCCTCTTATTTTGCCACCTATCTCAGAGGACTGTGCTGAAAAGACAACATGGCCTCCTCCTGGTGTTCCTTTGGGCAGTCACTCAGGGGTCCTCCAGCAGCCCCAGGAAACCAGAGGCTGTGCAAACAACCAGTAATGTTCTGACTTCAATCCTGTAACTAACTGCACAAAACAGGCCTGTGAATGAACTGTGTGAAGGACTTTAATTCAAATCAGAGAAAATCATTATTTATTTATAGTATAATGTCGTATGAATGTATCTTAAAATGTGTGGCCTTTTATATTATTTATGCCTTAAAAGTTTTCTTACCCATTTTTTTCTTCCCTGTCAGTAAGAAACAACCTTGTTTTGCATAGCTTTCAGTAACCTGGAGAGCAGAGGGATTATTTCATGTTTTCTAACAACCGTAGTGGCAGTTAGAACTCCTTTTGCAAAGGATCCCATCTCTTGGCTGCTTCAGCTCAGAGGAAATGCAGAGGCCAATTGAAGGTTGCCACCACTCAGGTTTTCAGATGGAAAATTGTCTTTTAATAGTGTATTATCAGACTTTCTGAGAACACTTTGAAGTCAACCACAGTTTTGACCCAGTGTTTATAATAGCAGACCTGGCTGATGAATTTTATAAGAATGCCTTCCACAAAAGTGGTAATGTGACCGGACGGCTTTCTCTCTATCTGCACGTGGGCACAAGTGATGTTCAGTCTTCTAGGCACTAGTCATAAGCGGTGTCATGGACATGGTAAGGTGTAAGGTGTCATTGAATGATTGCAGTATGCAGAAGAGGAACAAAGGCCAGAGAGACAAATAATGCCTTCATGTCCCACTGCTTTAAAATTACATTAATTTATAAAATGACCAGTATGGGGCTCTTTTTGACTGTTTCTAGGAGTAGGAACAAAATAGACTTTAAGTGGTGTCTTGAAAAGAAAGATACACATTTTCTGAAGAAAAAAAGGGGAGGGCTGTGGGAAGCTTGTCTTGGAGGGAGTTCTTCAGTCTGCTCCATGAGCCTAGGAGCGTGCACATGGTGTCACACTGCCAGAAACCAGCCATCCTCTCACTTCCAACAGGGGCAACAGCCTGAAGATGTGAGTGTCAGAATATACCTACTTTGGAAGAAAAGAGTTTTCTTTTTTTTTTTTTCTGAAGTTTCCTGCCATTTTTTTCAGAATGTCATGCTTGTAAAATGGCACCTGAAGCATTGGTCAGCAGAGCTCCTGACCACTGCTGCCTCTGCATGACAAGGACATTTGCAGCTGCCTTTAGAAGGCTCTTCTCCACAGTAATAAATAATAATAATACATTTTTTAAAACTACCTATTTAGTACTATGCTGACTACCAGGGTGACAGGATCTGTATTCAAACGTCAGCATCATGCAATACTCCCATGTAACAAATATGCACATGTACCCCCTGCATCTAAAATAAAACTTGAAATTTAAAAATATATATTGTATAAAATTATCTGCAAGTCACTCATGTGGAAAGCACTTTGGTTTATACTTCACTAGAATATATATGTATATACACACATACACACACACACACACACACATACTTCACAGATAAAAGAACAGTGCTTGGAAAATTAGCTTACAAATTGAAAAAATATATAAATGACTACTTTGAAATATATATATATACACATATATATATGCAAATTTCATTTGAGAGTAGGTACACTTTTGGCTTCTGAGGTGAACATATTCTTGATGATAAATATTTGCCATAAATTCAGTTAAACATTAAAGTCAGGAATATCCATATTTACTTATCTCTATTTCTACCTAACTCTGTATTTCAAAAGTTGGGACTAACCCTCCCAGTTAGATTTTATCCTTTATCATTGAATGTATGTGTGGCTTGGAGACAGCTTTCACTGGTCAGGAAGTTTACAGTTACATCCCACATTCAGTGGACTAACAGCTCAGAGGTCCTCTCTCTGGTTACTGCTAAGGCAGTCCTTGGTCAGGTTTCCAGATCACAAGAGATGATTGTGAATTTATTTTTAAGTCTAGCTTCTAGGAATCACTCCCTGGAATAGAAGAATTTATTGTTCACCCAGTGTTCACTTAGAATTTGTGCTTTAGCTCTTCAGTCAGTAGGGCTAAAGGCTCTTTATTGATGAATCAGTGGTTAGCTTGGGGAATGCTTACAAATTTGACTATTTCCACCTTGATTGCTCTAGAGTAGGTGCAGTCTAACAGATCCGGAGCTCCAGAAATTAGGGACCCTAAGACATCTTTTCTTGGCTTTCTCTTTGCCTGGTTTTCTCTGGTAAACTTCTGACTGGCTGTCAGAAGTTTATTTGTTGCTACAAAGCATGCTACAGATTCCAAGCTTCTCTTTAATGTTCCTAACCAAGGTCTCCATTGTTTTTGACAATGCGCTTGGGAATGTACCTTTTCATGACCAATTCAAAATCAATCATTACTGTGAGGCACTGAGCAAAGCTCTCAGATTTTCTGGCCTGTCAGTCCTCCTAGATGAATCTCTGCATCACTGCAAAGGAGTTGACAGTGGCTTCTCTAGCACTCACACACACTGAACAAGTCTGTGCTGGGGTAGGTAGGGGGATGGTGTCCCCCAGTGTTTTGTCTTATCCTTTGAGGGATGGAAGATACAACCAGTGGGAAACTTGGGCATAGCAACCCTAGACCTGCTGTTCCGGGGTGGAGATTCTACCCTATCAGTGGAGGTTGTATGTGCATTATCTCATCCAGTCTTCACAATTATAAGAGAAATATATTTCTCTCACAAGCTTATAAGAACAGCCAATTAACCTGAAGTTTAAATTATTGGCAATATTTAGGCCAGGCATGGTCTCTCATGCCTATATTTCCAGTACTTTGAAAGGCTGAGGTGGGAGGATCACTTTCTCTCATAATTGTGAGGACAGAATAAGATAATGCACTTAAAATTTGATTATCCACTGCCTGTATCTAGTATTCCTTCTATTAATTCTAGTCATTTTTTATGAATGAATTTTCATATTTTCATGAATTATTCTTAAACATTAAGAACTATTCTTATGAAGGTGCAATCATAAAGTATTTCATATTCAAGAACACATTTTAAGACACAGATTATTCTTATAATGAAAGAGAATGAAACACAAATAATTTAAACTTCAGTTTAATTGGCTGTATTTAAGCCTGGCATGGTGGCTTGTGCCTATAGTCCTAGCAATTTTTGAGGTTAAGGTAAGAGGATCTTTTGAGCCCAGGAGTTTGAGACAATACTGGGCAACAGATTGAGACTCTGTCTCTCAAAAAAAAAAAAAAAAAAAAAAAAAATTACTCAGGCATGATGGTGCAGCCTGTAGCCAGCTATTTGGGAGGCTGAGGTTGGAGGATTGCTTGATCTGGGGAGGTTGAGGCTCCAGTGAGCTGTGATCTCACCATTGCACTCCAACCTGGGAGAAAGAGTGAGAGCCTTTCTCAAAAATAGAACAAAACAAAACAATAACAAAAAACTGGCCTTATTTATCCACTCTTCCTTATTGCTCTAACAGTAGTACTCTAATATACAATGAGATTCTATACAAGATGAAGATGGTTAAAAGAGTGTAATACTATTAAAATATAAATGACTACAGAATTGTATGTTTGCATTAATCCTATCATTGAAATAACCCATTATGCAACCCATCTGTCATTACACTTTTGGATTAGACCTACTGCTTATAGATGGCGTCAGCCTTTTTTAGACTTTGCTTTCAGCAATCCTCACTAAAGGAGGCATTACTGGATTGCTTTAAATAAATTCAAAAACTACATGTCAAAAACTTTGGATGTATTTTTTATGTGCCATATTGCCAGTAATTAAATTAAATGCTAGAAAATACACCATGAAATATGATATTTGATATACAGTTGGACCTCCATGTGATAGGGTTCTGCACCCATGGATTCAACTCACCACGGATGAAAAATATTCAGGAAAAAAAATATCGGATGGTTTCATTGGTACTCAACATGTGCAGATTTTTTTTTTTTTGCTTGTCATTATTCCCTAAATAATACAGTGTAACAACTATTTACATACCATTTACACTGCATTAAGTATTTTAAGTAATCTAGAGATAATTAAAGTACATTGGAGGATGTGCTTAGGCTACATACAAATACTTGGCCATTTTATGTAAGGACATTTGAGGCTTATTAGCATCCAAGAATTTTGGTATCTGTGGGGAGTTCTGGAACCAATTCTCAATTGATACTTAAGGAAAGGCTTCATATACAATTAATATGATAAAAAATATAGGTATTTCTGCTAATAAAGATATTTTAATGCACGTGTATTTTTAAAATTTCAAAGAACTAAATAAATTTGGAATTGTATTAAAATGTAGTGAGGCTTCTGAGTATTCTGTATTTTCTGAAGCAAAAAGTGAGTCTTACTTTCTATTCTGATAATGACATGTTTCCAGGTAACTGTGTCTGTAGGATGCCATCAGTGAAATTACTAAAACCTTACAGATTTTCAGTCTTTTTATCTGTATCATTTCCATTCTGTTAAGATCTGTGTCCATCAATAGTTTGCCTGAGCTAAAGAAAATTTGCTGAGCCTATCGATTTGATAAGCAGTCCAATTTACAACTTTATTAAATAATATTTCTCAATATCCCTATTGATTTTAGTTGCATTCAGTAGCCAAAATCAACAGAAATACAAGAATAAATTTGGTAGCCTTTTAAACAGTAGTTTCATGTGTTTTTATCAATTATTTTGTGCATTTATTTTTTTATTCAAACAAACAATTATTGAATATCAGTTATATCTTAAGCATTGTGTACTTTATTGGAATATACCTGTGTGTGGTACAAACACAATTCTTTTCATGTAATTTGAAAACCAGAAAAGAAGCCCAATATTACATTGTGAGTTTTACAAAGAAAAGTATAAGATTTTCTGAGTCTATACAACAAATAACCTAATCTAGTCCAGGAGCTAAAGAAAGAATTCCCTAAAGAAATGTTGAAACTTACACTTGATGAAATGGGACTTAGCAGGTATGGAACAGAGAAAAGAAAATAACAGGTTGGGGGAAGAAACCTGTGCTCTTGCATTAGCCCATCAGTTTGCATAAACACACTCAGGTATTTATTTACCTGGGCTGGCTTAGAGATCAAGGGAAAAGAAAAGACACTGCATAAAAGAAAAGACATGCACAGTATTCTAAGAGAGAGTATTTTTATTCAAAGAAAATCAAACAAATGTATACTTCTACACTTTTAAAAATGGTATAGAAAATGTTTCATAGAAATAGATAAAGAAAATCAAGTAGTCAGTAGGTTAGCATTCTCAGAAGCTGGTGTTTCTGAAACCTTTAGTCAAGTTACTGACTTATCCCTGATTCTGTGAGTCCAAAGCAAAGGAAAGGTATAAGAGGGTAAGGGAAAGAACCTGACAGGTTACAAATGAGAAAATTGTTGGCCACATTAATCATGCCACATTCATAATCTAGAAACACCCCCATCTGGCCTAGAGGCCTTTCTGTATCCTGAGGTAACAGTGGTGATTCAGGGTCCATCAAGACAGAGAAAACATATAGTAATGTGAATAGGGAAAGTTAATATAAAGAATGATTAATTATAACAGCATTTGAGCAAGGAAATATTGTCTAGTAGAATGTAAGGAGAAGTCTAAATAATATGTGATGAGCACATATAAGGAATTGCCATTGTTTCCAGGGGGAAGTTGGAGTAGCCAATGAATATTCCCCTTACCCCTCAGCCTCACTGAATGTTTAGAAGTCGCTGTGCTGTTGCTCTTGAAAAACTTGCTTTAAATCCACACTTCAGAGCTCCCCAGAGACTTGCCTTCTGGGCCACTGGTGAAGCTGTTTATGAAGAAATGTCATGCCAGACGGGCTCCACTGCAAATATGGAAAAGGCTAGTATCAGGAGAAGCTCGCGGCTGCTGAGTTCTCATGGGCCCCAGTGAACTTCAGGAAGGGGGTGCTACAGCAGCAGCCTGAACTACACAATCTGGGCATTGGTGTATCCCTGTATACCCTCCGGGCCAGACACTGGAGGTGTCATTTCCAAAGCAGATTGGAAGCGCTTTTTTGGACTTTGTCTCCAAAGCTTTCTATTCACAAAGATTGACATCATAACACATGGCAAAGGAAAAGTATTTGAAGGATCCAGATCTATTTATGTAAACAATCAAGAGTGAGTTTGTAGTGGATAACCCAAAGTTGGATAAACGGTGCATCACAAAATATATTTATTCATTTTCTACTGTTGTACATTTGGAATGATTTTTGTATTTTGATTTTTGTGAACATGTCTCCTAATGCAAATACTTAATAGATTTTCTTTCCTGACAGTATCTTGTGATAGGTGGAATGTCTGGATTATACAATTTGTGGATCATCAATTCTACTGGGCAATGCCACAGCGATTCAAACTACTTTCATTTATTTATGTTTTCACTGACAAGGTAGTCATGTTATACAAAATAATAGAAGTATGGATGATTGTGGCAAGTTAAAGAAATGCAAAGAACTCACCCTTACTAGAACCCAAGGCATTTGTGGGAGGAACAATTCGTACATTGAGCACCAAATACATCAATTACGTTTTGGAAGACATTGAGAGGAATGTAACTAATTTCTTGTAGTTTATCAAAATCCCATAATGAGGTTAAGCAGGTAGGAATATAGGCATATTTGCATTTCATCAAGCATTCTGGCCTAGATGTAACCAAAGGACATCAAGCCAGCAAGAGGACAGAACTAATATTCTCTTGTGTGTATGAGACAGGATCTCACTCTGTCCCCCAGGTGAGAGTCAGTGGCACAATCCCGGCTCAATGCAAACTCTGCCTCCTGGGCTCAGGAAATTGTCCACCCTGAGATTCCCCAGTAGCTGAGATTACAGGCGTGCACCATCATGCCTGTCTAATTTTTCTATTTTTTGTGGAGATGGAGTCTCACCATGTTGCCTAAGCTGACCTCGAACTTCTCAGCTTGACTGGTCAAACCACCTAAGCGTCCAAAAGTGCTGGGATTACAGGCATGAGCCACCATGCCACGTCCCGAAATATTTTCTCATGATAACTACTGTCACATAGACTTTACTATCAGAAAAGATAAGACTACCCTCATCCTTTGGGTTTTAGCTTAGGTATTGTTTCTTTTAGGAAGACTTTTAGGATGACTGTCCCTTCCTTTCCATCAACTAGACCATGAGCTCCTTAAGGACTTAGTCTTGTTTTGTTTTTTTTAACTTTTTTTTTTTACTTTAATTTTCGGGATACATATGCAGAATGTGCAGGTTTGTTACTATTTTGGCTCCAATCGCTAGCAGTAAGGAGAGTTCATAGTAGGCACTCATTTTGTGAGTGATCAGAATAGTGCACACATGAGACCCTCTGAGTCATTCTGTGCTTTGAAAAGAAGAGTTGCACTGCACGCTAGGATTTCCACAATGCCTTTGTTACGGGGTTTGGCTGAGCATGCTCACAGGCTTTTTGTCATGTCATTGATAGAGAGTTGGACAGTATGGTAGATGTGGGACCGTGTGCATATTGTTATTCAAAAAAAATGAACTACTTGAAAGATTTGAGAAATTTCAATCAATTCTGCCAGCATGCAATAAGCATCCCCCAAAAATATTGTATGTAATTTGGTGGCTTAGGAACATACTTTGGCAACATATGTCATGTCACTGAAAGGAAAACAGGTTTCAGAGACTGCCTGGCTTCAAACCCTAGCTCTCCTACTTCATTAGAGTATGCCTATGGGCAAATTATTAAAGTTTCCTGTTCTTACCTTTCTCTCTTACCTATCCTGCATGGGAACACAGTTGTAGTAAAATAGATAATAACTTTTTCAGCTACTAACGATACAATTTGCAACTATTTTCTATTCTTTTATATGCGTCTCATAAGTTGCTTATTGTTTATTTCTGTCTAATTCAGGGCAGTCTACAAAATATAGAATTGAATTTTTACTGAGAAGTGAGAATGCTAGAAAGTCTTTCTTCTCTACACTTAGCTAGATAATATGCAACATTTTAAGAAGTGTTTGAAGCAGTTTTCAAAGAAAAACATTTCTGGAAAAGTCTGTACGTAAGTATCTATGATTACTTTTTCTTAACTTTATTGGATGTATTTTTTGAAACATAATGCTGATCAAATGACACTTCAGAAAACATACTAATTTGCAATGCCATGGACTGATTAAAAAGACAGCCACTTCATCTTTTCCTAGGATAATCTGGCTTTTATAAATTTTATAATTTTTAAATATCTATTAATATATAAATGGTGATTTTTATATAGATTTTTAGTTTTTCAACTTCTAGCAAGGTTTGTAATTTTCAGTTTATAGAAATGACCTAAATCCCCAAACATTAGATAATTTATGAATTTATTAAATCATGGTAAATGACAACAAAATCTATTAGTATGGTAACTGTGTTAAAAATAACTTTCATGCACTGTTAAAGGTAATTATGCACATCGTTATTGTGCATTATTGTGTAAATAGCAGCCACGTGCCATGGCTCATGCCTGTAATACCCACACTTTGGGAGGCTGAGATAGGTGGATCACCTGATGTCAGGAGTTCGAGACCAGCCTGGCCAACTTGCTGAACCTTATCTCGACTAAAAATACCCAAATTAGCCAGTCATCGTGGCAGCCACCTGTAATCCCAGCTACTCGGGAAGGTGAGGCAGGAGAATCACTTGAACCTGGGAGACACAGGTTGCAGTGAGCCAAGATCATGCCATTGAACTCCAGCCTGGGTGACAGAGGGAGACAGCATCTAAAAGAAAAGCAATAATAATTATTATTATTGTGTAAATAATTATATAATTTTAAAAATATGAATACATAACATTGTTATAGATATTTATGTACATATATATGTAAAGTATCAGTTTTAAAATTATTGAAAAAGGTGGATGAACAGATTTTATTTTCATATAACACAGTCATTATGAAATAGTCATAAAATATTAAAAATAAGAAAAACAGGCTGAAACAACTAATTCTATCAACCATTATATATACAATCATGTGAAACACAATTGAGTTCCTTGCTCTACTTTTTTAAACAAGAGAGTTACACAGTACAGATATGTTGGTAATCCGAGTTAATGTTTTATCTTTGAACATATTCAGATAAATAACGATTAGGCACATAAGCAATTATAATTTTAAAAGAGAATGACAAACAAAATTTTAAAGTTAGCATGTGGCCCGGTGCAGTGACTCACGCTTGTAATCCCAGCACTTTGGGAGGCAGAGGTGGGCAGATCACCTGAGGTCAGGAGTTCAAGATCAGCCTGAGCAACATGGTGAAACCCCGTCTCTACTAAAAATACAAAAATTAGCTGGCCTTAGTGGGGGGTGCCTGTAATCCCAGCTACTTGGGAGGCTGAGGCAGGAGAATCACTTGAAGTCGAGAGGCAGAGGTTGCAGTGAGCCGAGACTGAGCTATTCCACTCCAGCCTGGGCTACAGAGCGAAATACCATCTCAAAAAAAGCAAAAAACAAAAAACAATTAGCATGTGATAATATTTAATGAAATAATTGTTATAGTTAAAATATTTATTTGAATAACCTGTGTTAAGTCAACTTTCTTGCCTCTCATTCCAATTTGTCTCTTGAGCTTTGGGCCCCCAAGTGTGGTTTTCAATACTTTATAAACCTAATCAGCCAATTTATCCCTTTCTGTGCAATCTAATCAATCTCAGGAAGTGGGTGTGGCCTTTCATGGTCCCATACAGTTTAAAAGGATGCTTGTCCAGAGATTTCTCTCTCCTTCAGGAAGGACCCACCGGATTTGTGGCTGCTGGGCTTTGGCGCACCAGGAGTTACTTGTAGTCTGGATATCTACAGAGCTTCTAGACTGAGACCATTCATAGTATCCTTGTGAGTATAAAATTTGCAGTAAATCCGTTAGGAAATAGTCAAAACAATCATTAGGAAATAGTCAAAATAGTAAATAGAAGAAAGACAGGCTGATACAACTAATTATATCAACCATCATATATACAATTATGTGAAACACAATTGTGTTCCTTGCTATGTTTTTTTAAACAAGAGAGTTACACAGTACAGATGTGCTGGTAATCCCAGTTAATGTTTTATTGTTGAACATGTTCAGATACATAACGGCTAGGCACTTAAGCAATTATAATTTTAAAAGAGAGTGAGAAACAAAATTGTAAAATTAGCATGTGGCCCAGTGCAGTGGCTCACACATGTAATCCCAGCACTTTGGGGGGCCAAGGTGGGCAGATCACCTGAGGTTAGGAGTTCAAGATCAGTCTGAGAAACATGGTGAATCCCCGTCTCTACTAAAAGTACAAAAATTAGCTGGGCTTAGTGGTGTGTGCCTGTAATCCCAGCTACTTGGGAGGCTGAGGCAGGAGAATTGCTTGAACTCGAGAGGCAGAGGTTGCAGTGAGCCAATACCAAGCCATTGCACTGCAGCCTGGATGACAGAGTGAGATACCGTCTCAAAAAAAAAAAAAAAAAAAATAGCATGTGATAATGTTTAATGAAATAATTCTTGTACTTAAAATATTTCTTTGATTAACCTGTGTTAAGTCAACTTTCTTACATCTCATTCCAAACTTGTCTGTTGAGCTTTGAGCCCCCAAGTGTGGTTTTCAATACTTTATAAACCTAATCAGCCAATTTACCCCTTTCTGCGAAATCTAATCAATCTCAGAAAGTGGGTGTGGTCTTTCCTCGGCCCATACCCTTTAAAAGGATGCTTGTCCAGAGACTTCTCTCTCCTTCAGTGAGGACCCACCGGATTTGTGGCTGCTGGGCTTTGGAGCACCAGGAGTTACTTCTAATCTGGATATCTACTGAGCTTCTAGGCTGAGACCATTCATAGTAGCCTTGTGAGTATAAAATTTGCAGTAAACTCATCATGCTCACTTTTTCTCTTAAAAATACTTTAAATTTACCTGGCAGCATGCTTGGTTCTTTTCTAAGCAAACAGGTAACTGTCTTAGTGATTTTACAGAAAATCAATATAAAGTATCTTCAGTTTGTAACATCTGGTTTGTGTTGCCTTGCTATTTGATTCTTCTTATGTGACTATTTTCTGTATTGTTAGTTTTTAAGTGTGAAAAGATATATTTCGATAGTTTCATGCAACGATAGAACCCATAAAATAGATAAAATGTTCACTAGAATGTGGGCATGTAGTAATGGTTATAATGTACACCAAAGTCAATGTTAAAAATGTTGAATTACTTTGAACATTCTTGTTGCAAAGGTCTTATTTGCGTCTCTTCAAAATTTGCAGTTTGCAGACTAGATTTGAAAGCCGTTGAAAATAGTTTTAATTGGCCAGGCGCGATGGCTCATGTTTGCAGCCTAGCACTTTGAGAGGCCAAGGCAGGCAGATCGCTTGAGGTCTAGAGTTAGAAACCAGCCTGGCAAACATGGCGAAACCATGTTTTTACTTAAAATACAAAAAAATTATCCTAGCATTGTGGTGGGTGACTGTAATACCAGCTACTTGGGAGGCTGTGGCAGGAGAATTGCTTGAACCTGGGAGGCGGAGGTTGCAGTAAGCTTAGATCATGCCACTGCACTCCAGCCCGGGTGACAGAGTGAGACTGCACCTCAAAAACAACAACCAAAAAAAAAAAAAAAGGAGGGGAGAGGAAGGAAGGAAGGAAGGAAGGAAGGGAGGGAGGGAGAGAGGGGGAGAGAGAGAGAGAGAGAGAGAGAGAAAGAAAGAAAGAGAGAAAGAAAGAAAGAAAGAAAGAAGGAAGGAAGGCAGGCAGGCAGGCAGGCAGGAAGGAAAGAAAAGTAAGGTAAGAAAGAAAGAAAGAAAATAGATGTAACCCTTTGACAAGGGCTACCAAGAGGCTGCAACTCCCAAGTCACTAAGAGGAGAGATGAATTTGTGGCCATGCTTCCATTAACTGCATTTCCGGATTTTCTAGTGTAAAGTGGAAAACCTAATACATGTCTTCACTTTTATTGTTATTTTAGAAGATAATTAATTGTTGATTAATTCTTGTAAATTATTATAGTTTAAATATTCGTTATTTCAGAATGTGACAGTGTTTTCTCTAATCATCTGAATTGACTATGGGAAAAAATTTTCTAAATTAAAAATAATAGATATTACATACAATTAATGTTTTGAAAGGAAGAGTTTTGATATTAAAGTTAAAAGGACAAATTTAATTATTGATAATTTTAGGAGTTGATAGTCCATTCTGATTAATCAATCTTAGATAAAACCTACTTCATTTATAATTGTGTGAGCAAACTTCATAGGTGAGTTTGGAGGCAGGGAGTACAGAATAATAGCAGAGATACTAAGTGTCTTTCATATATTATCATCATGGAATCGTTGAGAGAGAATGACAGAGACAGAACGAGATTAAGAATGTGCTTAAGAATGAGATTAAGAAATAAGAATCAGCTTATATAAGTGACTGAGAAATCATCTCAGCTTTTACCGTCTACCCAGGCTTTAAGCTTGCTAAGTAACTGGGAATGATTGAGAGCATGGCTTGTTTAACAAAAATACCATGAGGGCTCTCATCTCATTTTCTCATTTGAATCACAGTGGTTGTTCATATCCATAAGTTTCATACCTGTGGATTCAACTAATCTCAGAAAAAAATATTTACAGGAGGAAAAAAGCAGCTGCACTGAACAACATATACTTTTTTTTTTTTTTTTTTTGGTGAGACAGAGTGTCACTCTATTACCCATGCTGGAGTGCAGTGGCATCATCTGGGCTCACTACAACTTCTACCTCCTGGGTTCAGGCAATTCTCCTGCGTCAGCCTCCTGAATAGCTGGGACTACAGGCATGTGCCACCACGCCCGGCTAATTTGTTGCATTTTTAGTATAAACGGGGTATCACCATGTTAGCCAGGATGGTCTGGGTCTCCTGACCTCATGATCTTCCCACCTTGGCCTTCCGAAGTGCTGGGATTACAGGCATGAGCAACCGCGCCCTGCCAAACATGTACATATTTTTAACAATCTTCTTTCTGTTCCTAAACAGTATGGCATTACAAGCATTTATACAGCATTTACATTGTATTAGGCATTCAAAGTAATCTAGACATAAAGTATTCAGGAGGATAGGTTTAGGTTACATACAAATCCCACACCATTTACTAATAAGAGCCTGGAACATCTTAGGATCTTGGTATATCAGGGAGTCCTGGACCCAATCTTCAACGGCTATTGAGGGAAAACTTTATAAATCCAGCACGTTTGCATTTACTATGTCTCAGTTTATACTGGAGCTAACTTATTAGACATATTGGACAGACTCAAGTAGACAAGGAAAATTGTCCACTGGCTTTTTTTTTTTTTTCCTTTTCATCGGGGCAAATAAAAATAAGAGAAAGAAATTCTCACTTTTTTTTTAAATTTTCAGCGATATGGATTCAGACACCCTGCAAGCCTTCCAGAATGAGCTCATTTGCTCCATTTGCATGAACTACTTCATAGACCCGGTCACCATTGACTGTGGGCACAGCTTTTGCAGGCCCTGCCTCTACTTGTGTTGGGAAGAAGGCAGAGCACCTATGCGCTGCCCTGAGTGCAGAGAAATCTCAGCGAAGTCCGACTTCAACACCAATGTTACACTCAAAAGCCTGGCTTCCCTAGCCAGACAGACCAGACTTCAGAACATCAACAACTCACACAGTATCTGTGTGCTCCATGAGGAGACTAAGGAGCTCTACTGTGAGGTTGACAAGCAATTGCTCTGTGGGCCCTGCACTGAGTCACCAGAGCACATGGCTCACAGCCACAGTCCAATAGGATGGGCTGCTGAGGAATGCAGGGTATGTGATGCCTCTAAGGCAGTTCAATATGTATAGAGTCCCAAATAAGAATGATGAGGGCCTATGACAATGATGGTGATGAGAATGCAGATGGTGGAGGTGGTGATTATTCCATGCCAATCATAACACATAAATGTGTCCTTTCAATGTTGCTGACTAATTTAGCACTCTAATCATAGCTGTGTTGAGACTTCACTAAAGGAGGTTTCCTTAGAAACATTGTTCGAACATATAGAATGGAGCTGTGGAACAGGTGACCAGCACCAAGAACACTTTTCAAAGTCATGTTATATAAAAGCCAGTTTCTCAGAAAATTGATGATATTATCTGAAGGGTCCCTTAAAACTCTCTATTATATTTCTATGACTTTTCACATCCAAATTATTAGAACCAAATCTGTTTAACATGGTAAAATCTGACCACTCCACTCTAACTTGAATTTATGTTTCTTTCAATTACAGCCTTTTTATTTAATTGATAAGGGAATGAAATCTAGTATACTGTCTTCATTATTGCTAAGCTTCTTGCTTCTTTTGCAGGAGAAACTTATAAAGGAAATGGACTATTTATGGAAAATCAATCAAGAGACACAAAATAATCTAAATCAGGAAACTAGCAAATTTCGTTCGTTAATGGTAAGAATGAAAGTATTTTCTTTATTTTTATGCAAATAAACACAATGTTGGCTTATACATTTTAGCTAAATTCCAACTACCAGTTAAAAGATAGTGATTTCATCCCAAGAAAATATAGTGATTTCAATTGATATAATAGGAATCACAAAGAGAGCAGCCCACACAAGCTAGCCAAATTAATTCTAGTATATTGGATAAATAGCATGATATGTATTGTAGTCAAATTTGAAGGTTGGTATAACCTTTTCACACACTGGAGATGAGACAACATTTCACTGAGACTGGGTGTGAGGAAGAGGACAGAAATAGAAGAGTATATAGAGTTAAAATATAGTAAAAGTAAAAAAGAAAAAAAGCATAATATGTTGTATGGCTAAATGTTCTTTAACATTTAGGCGAATCAGATATGGAAAAATCCTAAAAGAGAAATAAACAGAGGAAATAATTGACTCAGTAAGAACTGTAAAGCAGCATCACAGTGACAGAAACCAGGAGTCTTTATATAAGTTTTGATTTAAAAAAGGAGAGAGAATAGGAATATTGAAAAAGATGGACAGAAAAAAAAACACCAAATATTCAAGACTCTTTGCAAGAGTGAAGCAGAAAGTTTACAAATTGCTTGATTACACCCAGCATATAATTATTTGAACTTTTCTATTGAGAGTGAGAATATGTAATTCTTTTAACCAAACATCTCTGCAGGACTATGTCTCTTTAAGGAAGGTGATAATCGCTATTCAATATCAAAAGATGCATATATTTCTCGATGAGGAGGAGCAACTGCATCAGCAGGCACTGGAAAGAGAAGCAAGAGAGCTTTTCCAACAACTACAAGACAGTCAAGTGAGAATGACCCAACATTTAGAAAGAATGAAAGACATGTACAGAGAGCGGTGGGAGACGTGCCACATGCCTGACGTGGAGCTGCTCCAGGTGAGGAGGGAGGGTCCATCCTCAGAGACAGGAAGTCCTTGCTGGACATTGCTGCCAGGACATGCACATGTCACCTGCATATGTCACTGCTCTAAGCTAAGTGACACATGCTGTCTGACTCCCACCATTACATTACCTTTGTCCGGTCACTTATTGCTGCATACTTTGGTAATCTTTGGGAAATTTTTACCATTTTAGCAAAACACATATAACAAGATTCTCTTCAATATAATTTGGAGTAATATCCTAACAGAGAGATCATCTAAAATCATTAGAACTTGAGGCTAGGGGAAGGTTAGTAATACTCCATTGATATGCCCTAGTTCCTCCTCACTCTCTGATGTCCCATACAACAGTGATTTGCTGAAGACGTTGAGGGTTTTCCCCTTGTCTGGTCGAGGTTTGTAAAAGTTGCTCATCAATGTCCATGTACTCTGTTTCTCATATGGTTCTGTTTTGTTTTAATAGTTGTCATGAGTGGTCAGACCTTTCCTTGGAAATAAGATTAGGAAATTAATGACACTGGAAACCTAGATATCTTTGCTTTACTCCACCATCTCTTGCTCAGCTCCTTTCTTCTTCATGCCCACTGATGAAGCTTTTCATTATTTAGTTGAGGTTCTGTTATTAATGTAGCCTAGAATGATTCCTTAGAGGGGAAGAAAAAGATTGACATTTTTAAAACAGTAAAACAGAAAGAAACAAGAGTATGAGAAAAAAAAGTCGAAGGAAAAATATCTCATAATTAACATTATCTTTTATTTTTTGCAGGATGTGAGAAATGTATCAGCAAGGTGAGTTTACACTAAAAAAATGCTATTTCTGAAAAGTTCATTCTCTTGTGAATGAAGGGGATGTATACATATTGAGGTACTAATATCATTCGGAGTTGCTATTTCCATTTTTGTTTTAAAAGAGGGCCTGAGGTCTTCTTCTCTTTGGTCTGGAAAGTTTTCATCTTAAAATTTGTATGAATTCAAATATATGTAAAAACAGTTTGCCATTCTGTAGTTTGTTCTTCTCAGTCCATCCATCCTGTCCAGCCTCACCCCACAGATCTTAATACAAAATTACTCTGAGGAATCATATAGTTGTCTTCTACTGGAGAGGGGTGGGAGGTTAAAAAAAAAAAAAAAAAAAAAAAAAGACTGAGGGAGGAGAGAGATTCCCTCTGGGTGGGCTGAGGAGGAAGGTTTTGTTCCTAAAAGCATCAATGACTAGGACCTGCTCCATCACAATATACCCAGTTCTAGGAAAGACCTCAGGAAAATGGTTGCCTCAGGACCCTCAGCATCAGTGTTCTCAGGCTGGAATTAGACTCCTTTGTTTTGCTCAAAAGATTAAAGCTTTTTGTCTCAGTGCATATTCTATGTTAGACACTCACTAGCGTTAGTGACAGTTACAGGCTGAGGTCCCAAAGACTTTTGTCTGAGATTTTTGCTCTCTGAAATATTTCCAGGATTTTTTCATACCTTCAGGGGGTGTGATGGGCAGAGGGACGCAATGTCTTTTAATGACTTTAGAAGTTGTGTAATGTCTGAAAACAACATATCTGGGAAATTGGGTTTTTATGCAATAAAATTCAGAAAAAGTAACATTTGTATGGCCCCTAGAATGTGGAATAAAATATACATGCAGTTAACCAAAACTGGCAGAATTCTGAAGAAATATCTTATATGAAAATATGATATCTTTGTATGACTGTGTGATTAGCTCTGGGCCTGGAAATATAACTGAGACCATTTTTTTGCAGGGCTGATTTGGCACAGATGCAAAAGCCCCAGCCAGTGAACCCGGAGCTCACTTCATGGCGCATAACTGGAGTCCTAGACATGCTCAACAA